>NC_090409.1:41060021-41200021 GCF_036365525.1 Heterodontus francisci
TAATATAAACAGGAGCTGCTATTCTCTATAATATTCACAGGAGCTGCTATTCTCTATAATATTCACAGGAGCTGCTATTCTCTATAATACACACAGGGGCTGCTATTCTCTATAATATACACAGGGGCTGCTATTCTCTATAATATAAACAGGAGCTGCTATTCTCTATAATACACACAGGGACTGCTATTCTCTATAATATACACAGGAGCTGCTATTCTCTATAATATACACAGGGGCTGCTATTCTCTATAATATACACAGGAGCTGCTATTCTCTATAATATACACAGGAGCTGCTATTCTCTATAATATACACAGGGGCTGCTATTCTCTATAATACACACAGGGGCTGCTATTCTCTATAATATACACAGGAGCTGCTATTCTCTATAATACACACAGGGACTGCTATTCTCTATAATATACACAGGAGCTGCTATTCTCTATAATATACACAGGGGCTGCTATTCTCTATAATATACACAGGAGCTGCTATTCTCTATAATATACACAGGAGCTGCTATTCTCTATAATATACACAGGGGCTGCTATCCTCTATAATACACACAGGGACTGCTATTCTCTATAATATACACAGGAGCTGCTATTCTCTATAATATACACAGGAGCTGCTATTCTCTATAATATACACAGGGGCTGCTATTCTCTATAATACACACAGGGGCTGCTATTCTCTATAATATACACAGGAGCTGCTATTCTCTATAATACACACAGGGACTGCTATTCTCTATAATATTCACAGGAGCTGCTATTCTCTATAATATAAACAGGGGCTGCTATTCTCTATAATATACACAGGGGCTGCTATTCTCTATAATATAAACAGGAGCTGCTATTCTCTATAATACACACAGGGACTGCTATTCTCTATAATATACACAGGGGCTGCTATTCTCTATAATATAAACAGGAGCTGCTATTCTCTATAATACACACAGGGACTGCTATTCTCTATAATATACACAGGAGCTGCTATTCTCTATAATACACACAGGGGCTGCTATTCTCTATAATATACACAGGGGCTGCTATTCTCTATAATATAAACAGGAGCTGCTATTCTCTATAATACACACAGGGACTGCTATTCTCTATAATATACACAGGAGCTGCTATTCTCTATAATACACACAGGGACTGCTATTCTCTATAATATTCACAGGAGCTGCTATTCTCTATAATATAAACAGGGGCTGCTATTCTCTATAATATACACAGGGGCTGCTATTCTCTATAATATAAACAGGAGCTGCTATTCTCTATAATACACACAGGAGCTGCTATTCTCTATAATATTCACAGGGGCTGCTATTCTCTATAATATACACAGGGGCTGCTATTCTCTATAATATACACAGGAGCTGCAATTCTCTATAATACACACAGGGACTGCTATTCTCTATAATATACACAGGGGCTGCTATTCTCTATAATATACACAGGGGCTGCTATTCTCTATAATATTCACAGGAGCTGCTATTCTCTATAATATACACAGTGGCTGCTATTCTCTGCAATATACACAGGAGCTGCAATTCTCTATAATACACACAGGGGCTGCTATTCTCTATAATATACACAGGAGCTGCAATTCTCTATAATACACACAGGGGCTGCGATTCTCTATAATACACACAGGAGCTGCTATTCTCTATAATACACACAGGAGCTGCTATTCTCTATAATATACACAGTGGCTGCTATTCTCTATCATACACACAGGGACTGCTATTCTCTATAATATACACAGGAGCTGCTATTCTCTATAATACACACAGGGGCTGCTATTCTCTATTATATTCACAGGGGCTGCTATTCTCTATAATACACACAGGGACTGCTATTCTCTATAATATACACAGGAGCTGCTTTTCTCTATAATATAAACAGGGGCTGCTATTCTGTATAATACACACAGGGGCTGCTATTCTCTATAATACACACAGGGGCTGCTATTCTCTATAATATACACAGGGGCTGCTATTCTCTATAATATAAACAGGAGCTGCTATTCTCTATAATATACACAGGGGCTGCTATTCTCTATAATATACACAGGAGTTGCTATTCACTATAATATACACAGGAGCTGCTATTCTCTATAATATACACAGGGGCTGCTATTCTCTATAATACACACAGGAGCTGCTATTCTCTATAATATACACAGGGGCTGCTATTCTCTATAATATACACAGGGGCTGCTATTCTCTATAATACACACAGGAGCTGCTATTCTCTATAATATTCACAGGGGCTGCTATTCTCTATAATACACACAGGAGCTGCTATTCTCTATAATATACACAGGGGCTGCTATTCTCAATAATACACACAGGAGCTGCTATTCTCTATAATATACACAGGAGCTGCTATTCTCTATAATATACACAGGAGCTGCTATTCTCTATAATATTCACAGGAGCTGCTATTCTCTATTATATTCACAGGAGCTGCTATTCTCTATTATATTCACAGGAGCTGCTATTCTCTATAATATTCACAGGAGCTGCTATTCTCTATTATATTCACAGGGGCTGCTATTCTCTATAATATACACAGGAGCTGCTATTCTCTATAATATTCACAGGGGCTGCTATTCTCTATAATATACACAGGGGCTGCTATTCTCTATAATATACACAGGAGCTGCTATTCTCTATAATATACACAGGGGCTGCTATTCTCTATAATATAAACAGGGGCTGCTATTCTCTATAATATACACAGGAGCTGCTATTCTCTATAATATACACAGGGGCTGCTATTCTCTATAATACACACAGGGGCTGCTATTCTCTATAATATACACAGGAGCTGCTATTCTCTATAATACACACAGGGACTGCTATTCTCTATAATATTCACAGGAGCTGCTATTCTCTATAATATAAACAGGGGCTGCTATTCTCTATAATATACACAGGGGCTGCTATTCTCTATAATATAAACAGGAGCTGCTATTCTCTATAATACACACAGGGACTGCTATTCTCTATAATATACACAGGGGCTGCTATTCTCTATAATATAAACAGGAGCTGCTATTCTCTATAATACACACAGGGACTGCTATTCTCTATAATATACACAGGAGCTGCTATTCTCTATAATACACACAGGGGCTGCTATTCTCTATAATATACACAGGGGCTGCTATTCTCTATAATATAAACAGGAGCTGCTATTCTCTATAATACACACAGGGACTGCTATTCTCTATAATATACACAGGAGCTGCTATTCTCTATAATACACACAGGGACTGCTATTCTCTATAATATTCACAGGAGCTGCTATTCTCTATAATATAAACAGGGGCTGCTATTCTCTATAATATACACAGGGGCTGCTATTCTCTATAATATACACAGGGGCTGCTATTCTCTATAATATAAACAGGAGCTGCTATTCTCTATAATACACACAGGAGCTGCTATTCTCTATAATATTCACAGGGGCTGCTATTCTCTATAATATACACAGGGGCTGCTATTCTCTATAATATACACAGGAGCTGCAATTCTCTATAATACACACAGGGACTGCTATTCTCTATAATATACACAGGGGCTGCTATTCTCTATAATATACACAGGGGCTGCTATTCTCTATAATATTCACAGGAGCTGCTATTCTCTATAATATACACAGTGGCTGCTATTCTCTGCAATATACACAGGAGCTGCAATTCTCTATAATACACACAGGGGCTGCTATTCTCTATAATATACACAGGAGCTGCAATTCTCTATAATACACACAGGGGCTGCGATTCTCTATAATACACACAGGAGCTGCTATTCTCTATAATACACACAGGAGCTGCTATTCTCTATAATATACACAGTGGCTGCTATTCTCTATCATACACACAGGGACTGCTATTCTCTATAATATACACAGGAGCTGCTATTCTCTATAATACACACAGGGGCTGCTATTCTCTATTATATTCACAGGGGCTGCTATTCTCTATAATACACACAGGGACTGCTATTCTCTATAATATACACAGGAGCTGCTTTTCTCTATAATATAAACAGGGGCTGCTATTCTGTATAATACACACAGGGGCTGCTATTCTCTATAATACACACAGGGGCTGCTATTCTCTATAATATACACAGGGGCTGCTATTCTCTATAATATAAACAGGAGCTGCTATTCTCTATAATATACACAGGGGCTGCTATTCTCTATAATATACACAGGAGTTGCTATTCACTATAATATACACAGGAGCTGCTATTCTCTATAATATACACAGGGGCTGCTATTCTCTATAATACACACAGGAGCTGCTATTCTCTATAATATACACAGGGGCTGCTATTCTCTATAATATACACAGGGGCTGCTATTCTCTATAATACACACAGGAGCTGCTATTCTCTATAATATTCACAGGGGCTGCTATTCTCTATAATACACACAGGAGCTGCTATTCTCTATAATATACACAGGGGCTGCTATTCTCAATAATACACACAGGAGCTGCTATTCTCTATAATATACACAGGAGCTGCTATTCTCTATAATATACACAGGAGCTGCTATTCTCTATAATATTCACAGGAGCTGCTATTCTCTATTATATTCACAGGAGCTGCTATTCTCTATTATATTCACAGGAGCTGCTATTCTCTATAATATTCACAGGAGCTGCTATTCTCTATTATATTCACAGGGGCTGCTATTCTCTATAATATACACAGGAGCTGCTATTCTCTATAATATTCACAGGGGCTGCTATTCTCTATAATATACACAGGGGCTGCTATTCTCTATAATATACACAGGAGCTGCTATTCTCTATAATATACACAGGGGCTGCTATTCTCTATAATATAAACAGGGGCTGCTATTCTCTATAATATACACAGGAGCTGCTATTCTCTATAATATACACAGGAGCTGCTATTCTCTATAATACACACAGGAGCTGCTATTCTCTATAATATAAACAGGGGCTGCTATTCTCTATAATATAAACAGGGGCTGCTATTCTCTATAATACACACAGGAGCTGCTATTCTCTATAATACACACAGGAGCTGCTATTCTCTATAATATACACAGGGGCTGCTATTCTCTATAATATACACAGGAGCTGCTATTCTCTATAATATACACAGGAGCTGCTATTCTCTATAATATACACAGGGGCTGCTATTCTCTATAATATACACAGGAGTTGCTATTCACTATAATACACACAGGAGCTGCTATTCTCTATAATATACACAGGGGCTGTTATTCTCTATAATATACACAGGGGCTGCTATTCTCTATAATATACACAGGAGCTGTTATTCTCTATAATATCCACAGGGGCTGCTATTCTCTATAATATACACAGGAGCTGCTATTCTCTATAATATACACAGAGGCTGCTATTCTCTATAATATACACAGGAGCTGCTATTCTCTATAATATACACAGAGGCTGCTATTCTCTATAATATACACAGGAGCTGCTATTCTCTATAATATACACAGAGGCTGCTATTCTCTATAATATACACAGGAGCTGCTATTCTCTATAATATACACAGAGGCTGCTATTCTCTATAATATACACAGGAGCTGCTATTCTCTATAATATACACAGAGGCTGCTATTCTCTATAATATACACAGGAGCTGCTATTCTCTATAATATACACAGGGGCTGCTATTCTCTATAATATACACAGGAGCTGCTATTCTCTATAATATACACAGAGGCTGCTATTCTCTATAATATACACAGGAGCTGCTATTCTCTATAATATACACAGAGGCTGCTATTCTCTATAATATACACAGGGGCTGTTATTCTCTATAATATACACAGGAGCTGCTATTCTCTATAATACACACAGTGGCTGCTATTCTCTATAATATACACAGGAGCTGCTATTCTCTATCATATTCACAGGGGCTGCTATTCTATATAATATACACAGGGGCTGCTATTCTCGATAATATACACAGGAGCTGCTATTCTATATAATATACACAGGGGCTGCTATTCTATATAATATACACAGGGGCTGCAATTCTCTATAATATACACAGGGGCTGCAATTCTCTATAATACACAGAGGGGCTGCTATTCTATATAATATACACAGGAGCTGCTATTCTATATAATATACACAGGGGCTGCTATTCTATATAATATACACAGGGGCTGCAATTCTCTATAATATACACAGGGGCTGCTATTCTCGATAATATACACAGGAGCTGCTATTCTCTATAATATGCACAGGGGCTGCTATTCTCTATAATATACACAGGAGCTGCTATTCTCTATCATATTCACAGGGGCTGCTATTCTATATAATATACACAGGAGCTGCAATTCTCTATAATATACACAGGGGCTGCTATTCTCAATAATATACACAGGAGCTGCTATTCTCTATAATACACACAGTGGCTGCTATTCTCTATAATATACACAGGAGCTGCTATTCTCTATCATATTCACAGGGGCTGCTATTCTATATAATATACACAGGAGCTGCAATTCTCTATAATATACACAGGGGCTGCTATTCTCGATAATATACACAGGAGCTGCTATTCTATATAATATACACAGGGGCTGCTATTCTATATAATATACACAGGGGCTGCAATTCTCTATAATATACACAGGGGCTGCAATTCTCTATAATACACAGAGGGGCTGCTATTCTATATAATATACACAGGAGCTGCTATTCTATATAATATACACAGGGGCTGCTATTCTATATAATATACACAGGGGCTGCAATTCTCTATAATATACACAGGGGCTGCTATTCTCGATAATATACACAGGAGCTGCTATTCTATATAATATACACAGGGGCTGCTATTCTATATAATATACACAGGGGCTGCAATTCTCTATAATATACACAGGGGCTGCAATTCTCTATAATATACACAGGGGCTGCAATTCTCTATAATATACACAGGGGCTGCTATTCTCTATCATATTCTCAGGGGCTGCTATTCTCTATAATATACACAGGAGCTGCAATTCTCTATAATATACACAGGAGTTGCAATTCTCTATAATATAAACAGGGGCTGCTATTCTCTATTATATTCACAGGAGCTGCTATTCTCTATCATATACACAGGTGCTGCTATTCTCTATAATATACACAGGAGCTGCTATTCTCTATAATATACACAGGAGCTGCTATTCTCTATAATATAAACAGGGGCTGCTATTCTCTATAATATTCACAGCCCTTTCCTATCCTGAGTGGTGTGAAACAGGGCTGTGTTCTCGCACCCACACTTTTTGGGATTTTCTTCTCCCTGCTGCTTTCACATGCGTTCAAATCCTCTGAAGAAGGAATTTTCCTCCACACAAGATCAGGGGGCAGGTTGTTCAACCTTGCCCGTCTAAGAGCGAAGTCCAAAGTACGGAAAGTCCTCATCAGAGAACTCCTCTTTGCTGACGATGCTGCTTTAACATCTCACACTGAAGAATGCCTGCAGAGTCTCATCGACAGGTTTGCATCTGCCTGCAATGAATTTGGCCTAACCATCAGCCTCAAGAAAACGAACATCATGGGGCAGGATGTCAGAAATGCTCCATCCATCAATATTGGCGACCACGCTCTGGAAGTGGTTCAAGAGTTCACCTACCTAGGCTCAACTATCACCAGTAACCTGTCTCTAGATGCAGAAATCAACAAGCGCATGGGTAAGGCTTCCACTGCTATGTTCAGACTGGCCAAGAGAGTGTGGGAAAATGGCGCACTGACACGGAACACAAAAGTCCGAGTGTATCAGGCCTGTGTCCTCAGTACCTTGCTCTACGGCAGCGAGGCCTGGACAACGTATGCCAGCCAAGAGCGACGTCTCAATTTATTCCATCTTCGCTGCCTTCGGAGAATACTTGGCATCAGGTGGCAGGACTATATCTCCAACACAGAAGTCCTTGAAGCGGCCAACATCCCCAGCTTATACACACTACTGAGTCAGCGGCGCTTGAGATGGCTTGGCCATGTGAGCCGCATGGAAGATGGCAGGATCCCCAAAGACACATTGTACAGCGAGCTCGCCACTGGTATCAGACCCACCGGCCGTCCATGTCTCCGTTATAAAGACGTCTGCAAACGCGACATGAAATCGTGTGACATTGATCACAAGTCGTGGGAGTCAGTTGCCAGCATTCGCCAGAGCTGGCGGGCAGCCATAAAGACAGGGCTAAATTGTGGCGAGTCGAAGAGACTTAGTAGTTGGCAGGAAAAAAGACAGAGGCGCAAGGGGAGAGCCAACTGTGCAACAGCCCCAACAAACAAATTTCTCTGCAGCACCTGTGGAAGAGCCTGTCACTCCAGAATTGGCCTTTATAGCCACTCCAGGCGCTGCTTCACAAACCACTGACCACCTCCTGGCGCGTATCCATTGTCTCTCAAGATAAGGAGGCCCAAAAGAATTCACAGGAGCTGCTATTCTCTATAATATACACAGGAGCTGCTATTCTCTATAATACACACAGGGGCTGCTATTCTCTATAATATACACAGGAGCTGCTATTCTCTATAATATAAACAGGGGCTGCTATTCTCTATAATATTCACAGGAGCTGCAATTCTCTATAATACACACAGGAGCTGCAATTCTCTATAATATAAACAGGGGCTGCTATTCTCTATAATATACACAGGAGCTGCTATTCTCTATAATATAAACAGTGGCTGCAATTCTCTATAATATACACAGGAGCTGCTATTCTCTATAATATAAACAGTGGCTGCAATTCTCTATAATATACACAGGAGCTGCAATTCTCTGTAATATACACAGGAGCTGCTATTCTCTGTAATATACACAGGGGCTGCTATTCTCTGTAATATACACAGGAGCTGCAATTCTCTGTAATATACACAGGAGCTGCAATTCTCTATAATATACACAGGAGCTGCTATTCTCTATAATATACACAGGAGCTGCTATTCTCTATAATATACACAGGGGCTGCTATTCTCTATAATATACACAGGGGCTGCTATTCTCTATAATATACACAGGATCTGCAATTCTCTATAATATAAACAGGAGCTGCTATTCTCTATAATATACACAGGGGCTGCTATTCTCTGTAATATACACAGGAGCTGCTATTCTCTATAATATACACAGGGGCTGCTATTCTCTATAATACACACAGGAGCTGCTATTCTCTATAATATACACAGGAGCTGCTATTCTCTATAATATACACAGGAGCTGCAATTCTCTATAATATAAACAGGGGCTGCTATTCTCTATAATATACACAGGAGCTGCTATTCTCTATAATATACACAGGGGCTGCTATTCTCTATAATATACACAGGAGCTGCTATTCTCTATAATATACACAGGGGCTGCTATTCTCTATAATATACACAGGAGCTGCTATTCTCTATAATATACACAGGAGCTGCTATTCTCTATAATATACACAGGAGCTGCTATTCTCTATAATATACACAGGGGCTGCTATTCTCTATAATATACACAGGAGCTGCTATTCTCTATAATATACACAGGGGCTGCTATTCTCTATAATATACACAGGAGCTGCTATTCTCTATAATATACACAGGGGCTGCTATTCTCTATAATATACACAGGAGCTGCTATTCTCTATAATATACACAGGGGCTGCTATTCTCTATAATACACACAGGGGCTGCAATTCTCTATAATATACACAGGGGCTGCTATTCTCTATAATATGCACAGGGGCTGCAATTCTCTATAATACACACAGGGGCTGCAATTCTCTATAATATACACAGGAGCTGCTATTCTCTATAATATACACAGGGGCTGCTATTCTCTATAATACACACAGGGGCTGCAATTCTCTATAATATACACAGGAGCTGCAATTCTCTATAATATACACAGGGGCTGCTATTCGCTGTAATATGCACAGATGTAACTATTCCCTATAATGTACAGTGCAGAATTGTCCTCAATCACAATCTGTAACCTCACGGCCCGGCATATCCCCCACTCTACCATTACCATCAAGCCAGGAGACCAACCCTGGTTCAATGAAGAGTGCAGGAGGGCAGACCAGGAGCAGCACCAGGCATACCTCAAAATGAGGTGTCAACCTGGTGAAGCTACAACACAAGGACTATCTGCGTGCCACACAGCGTAAGCAGCATGCGATAGACAGAGCTAAGCGATCACATCAACCAACGGATCGGATCTAAGCTCTGCAGTCCTGCCACATCCAGCCGTGAATGGTGGTGGACAATTAAACAACTAACTGGAGGCGGTGGCTCCACAAATATCCCCATCCTCAATGATGGGGGAGCCCAGCACATCAGTGCGAAAGATAAGGCTGAAGCATTTGCAACAATCTTCTGCCAGAAGTGCCGAGTTGATGATCCATCTCGGCCTCCTCCTGAAGTCCCCAGCATCGCAGATGCCAAACTTCAGCCAATTCGATTCACTCCGTGTGATAACAAGATACGACTGAAGGCACTGGATACTGCAAAGGCTACGGGCCCTGACAATATTCCGGCAATAGTACTGAAGACCTGTGCTCCAGAACTTGCCGCACCCCTAGCCAAGCTGTTCCAGTACAGCTACAACACTGGCATCTACCCTGCAATGTGGAAATGTTTTTCTTTACTCATGTGACATGGGCTTCATTGACTAGGTCAGCATTTGTTGCCCATCCCTACTTCCCTTTGATCTCAATGGTTTGTTGGGCTATTTAAGAGTCAACCACATTGCTGTGGATCTCGAGTCAAGTGAAGGCCAGACCAGGTACGGGTGACATTTCCTTCTGTGAAGCACATTAGTGAAGCACGTCAACCACTCGCTTTTAATTCCAGATTTATCAGTTGAGTTCCAATTTCACCCTCTGCTGTGGTGGGATTTGAACCCTAGCTCCCAGAACCCTAGCCTGGGGAGTCTGAATAAATAGTGGAGTATAACTACCACTACACCATGCACTCCCACCAATTTCCCAATTATGTCCTGTACACAAAAAGCAGGACAAGTCCAACCCGGCCAATTACCGTCCCATCAGTCTACTCTCAATCATCAGTAAAGTGATGGAAGGTGTCATCAACAGTGCCATCAAGCAGCACTTGCTTAGCAATAACCTGCTCGGTGATGCTCAGTTTGGGTTCCGCCAGGGCCACTCAGCTCCTGACCTCATTACAGCCTTGGTTCAAACATGGACAAAAGAGCTGAACTCAAGGGGTGAGGTGAGAATGACTGCCCTTGACATCAAGGCAGCATTTGACCGAATATGGCATCAAGGAGCCCTAGCAAAACTGGAGTCAATGGGAATCGGGGGGAAAACTCTCCACTGGCTGGAGTCACACCTAGCACAAAGGAAGATGGTTGTGGTTGTTGGAGGTCAATCATCTGAGCTCCAGGACATCACTGCAGGAGTTCCTCAGGGTAGTGTCCTAGGCCCAACCATCTTCAGCTGCTTCATCAATGATCAGCAACATTCACAACTCCTCAGATACTGAGGCAGTCGATGTCCAGATGCAGCAAGACCTGGACAATATCCAGGCTTGGGCTGATAACTGACAAGTAACATTCGCTCCACACAAATGCCAGGCAATGACCATCTCCAACACGAGAGAATCTGACCATCTCCCCTTGACATTCAATGTTATTACAATCGCTGAATCTCCCACTATCAACATCCTGGGGGTTACCATTGACCAGAAACTGAACTGGAGTAGCCATATAAATACCGTGGCTACATGAGCAGGTCAGAGGCTGGGAATCCTGCGGTGAGTAACTCACCTCCTGACTCCCCAAAGCCTGTCCACCATCTACAAGGCACAAGTCAGGAGTGTGATGGAATACTCTCCACTTGCCTGGATGGGTGCAGCTCCAACAACACTCAAGAAGCTCGACACTATCCAGGACAAAGCAGCCCGCTTGATTGGCACCCCATCTACAAACATTCACTCCCTCCACCACCGGCACATAGTGGCAGCAGTCTGTACCATCAACAAGATGCACTGCAGCAACTCACCAAGGCTCCTGCGACAGCACCTTCCAAACCCGCGACCTCGACCACCTCGAAGGACAAGGGCAGCAGACGCATGGGAACACCACCACCTGCAAGTTCCCCTCCAAGTCACACACCATCCTGACTTGGAACTATATCACCGTTCCTTCACTGTCGCTGGGTCAAAATCCTGGAACTCCCTTCCTAACAGCACCGTGGGTGTACCTACCCCACAAGGACTGCAGCGGTTCAAGAAGGCAGCTCACCACCACCGTCTCAAGGGCAATTAGGGATGAGCAATAAATGCTGGCCTGGCCAGTGACGCCCACATCCCATGAATGAATTTAAAAAAAACAAAGGAGCTCCTATTCCCTGTAATATGCACAGAGGCTACTCTTCTCACTCATATTGGCAGGAAATGCTATTCTTGCAACATACATTGAGCTCTTATTCTCTATAATATACATGAGGCTGCTCCTTTCCACAATATGCTACCATAGATTCAGCACACCAGGGAGAGTCAGTGTCAGTGGGACCTGTACCCCAGTGAGAGTCAGTGTGTGTGGAACCCGTACCCCAGTGAGAGTAAGTGTGTGTGGGACCTGTACCCCAGTGAGAGTCAGTGTGTGTGGAACCCGTACCCCAGTGAGAGTCAGTGTGTGTGGGACCCGTACCCCAGTGAGAGTCAGTGTGTGTGGGACCCGTACCCCAGTGAGAGTCAGTGTGTGTGGAACCCGTACCCCAGTGAGAGTCAGTGTGTGTGGGACCCGTACCCCAGTGAGAGTCAGTGTGTGTGGAACCCATACCCCAGTGAGAGTCAGTGTGTGTGGAACCCGTACCCCAGTGAGAGTCAGTGTGTGTGGGACCCGTACCCCAGTGAGAGTCAGTGTGTGTGGGACCCGTACCCCAGTGAGAGTCAGTGTGTGTGGAACCCGTACCCCAGTGAGAGTCAGCGTGTGTGGAACCCATACCCCAGTGAGAGTCAGCGTGTGTGAGACCCGTACCCCAGTGAGAGTCAGTGTGTGTGGGACCCGTACCCCAGTGTGAGTCAGTGTGTGTGGGACCCGTACCCCAGTGAGAGTCAGTGTGTGTGAGACCCGTACCCCAGTGAGAGTCAGTGTGTGTGGAACCCGTACCCCAGTGAGAGTCAGTGTGTGTGGGACCCGTACCCCAGTGAGAGTCAGTGTGTGTGGAACCCGTACCCCAGTGAGAGTCAGTGTGTGTGGGAGCTGTATCCCAATGAGAGTCAGTGTGAGTGGGACCTGTACCCCAGTGAGAGTCAGTGTGTGTGGGACCTGTACCCCAGTGAGAGTCAGTGTGTGTGGGACCCGTACCCCAGTGAGAGTCAGTATGTGTGGGACCCGTACCCCAGTGAGAGTCAGTGTGTGTTAGGTCCCGTACCCCAGAGAGAGTCAGTGTGTATAGAACAAGTACCCCAGTGAGAGTCAGTGTGTGTTAGGTCCCGTACCCCAGTGAGATTCAGTGTGTATAGAACACGTACCCCAGTGAGAGTCAGTGCGTGTGGGACCCATACCCCAGTGAGAGTCGGTGTGTGTGGGACCCGTACCCCAGTGAGAGTCAATGTGTGTGGGACCCATACCCCAGTGAGAGTCAGTGCGTGTGGGACCCGTACCCCAGTGAGAGTCAGTGTATGTGGGACCCATACCCCAGTGAGAGTCAGTGTGTGTGGGACCCGTACCCCAGTGAGAGTCAATGTGTGTGGGACCCGTACCCCAGTGAGAGTCAGTGCGTGTGGGACCCGTACCCCAGTGAGAGTCAGTGTGTGTGGGACCCGTACCCCAGTGAGAGTCAGTGTGTGTGGGACCCGTACCCCAGTGAGAGTCAGTGTGTGTGGGACCCGTACCCCAGTGAGAGTCAATGTGTGTGGGACCCGTACCCCAGTGAGAGTCAGTGTGTGTGGGACCCGTACCCCAGTGAAGGTCAGTGCGTGTGGGACCCGTACCCCAGTGAGAGTCAGTGTGTGTGGGACCCGTACCCCAGTGAGAGTCAGTGTGTGTGGGACCCGTACCCCAGTGAGAGTCAAAGTGTGTGGGACCCGTACCCCAGTGGGAGTCAGTGTGTGTGGGACCCGTACCCCAGTGAGAGTCAGTGTGTGTGGGACCCGTACCCCAGTGAGGGTCAGTGTGTGTGGAACCCATACCCCAGTGAGAGTCAGTGTGTGTGGGACCCATACCCCAGTGAGAGTCAGTGTGTGTGGAACCCGTACCCCAGTGAGAGTCAGTGTGTGTGGGACCCGTGCCCCAGTGAGAGTCGGTGTGCGTGGGACCGGTACCCCAGTGAGAGTTGGTGTGTGTGGGACCCGTACCCCAGTGAGAGTTGCTGTGTGTGGGACCCATACCCCAGTGAGAGTCAGTGTGTGTGGAACCCGATCCCCACTGAGAGTCAGTGTGTGTGGAACCCATACCCCAGTGAGAGTCGGTGTGTGTGGAACCCGTAACCCAGTGAGAGTCGGTGTGTGTGGAACCCGTACCCCAGTGAGAGTCAGTGTGTGTGGGACCCGTACCCCAGTGAGAGTCGGTGTGTGTGGAACCGGTACCCCAGTGAGAGTTGGTGTGTGTGGGACCCGTACCCCAGTGAGAGTCAATGTGTGTGGGACCCGTACGCCAGTGAGAGTCAGTGTGTGTGGGACCCGTACCCCAGTGAGAGTCAGTGTGTGTGAGACCCGTACCCCAGTGAGAGTCGGTGTGTGTGGAACCCGTACCCCAGTGAGAGTCAGTGTGTGTGGGACCCGTACCCCAGTGAGAGTCGGTGTGTGTGGAACCGGTACCCCAGTGAGAATTGGTGTGTGTGGGACCCATACCCCAGTGAGAGTCAGTGTGTGTGGTACCGGTACCCCAGTGAGAGTCAGTGTGTGTGGGACCCGTACCCCAGTGAGAGTCAATGTGTGTGGAACCCGTACCCCAGTGAGAGTCAGTGTGTGTGGTACCCGTACGCCAGTGAGTGTCAGTGTGTGTGGGACCCATACCCCAGAGAGAGTCAGTGTGTGTGGGACCCGTACCCCAGTGAGAGTCAGTGTGTGTGGGACCCGTACCCCAGTGAGAGTCAGTGTGTGTGGGACCCGTACCCCAGTGAGAGTCGGTGTGTGTGGAACCCGTACCCCAGTGAGAGTCAGTGTGTGTGGAACCCGCACCCCAGTGAGAGTCAGTGTGTGTGGGACCCGTACCCCAGTGAGAGTCAGTGTGTGTGGGACCCGTATCCCAGTGAGAGTCAGTGTGTGTGGAACCCGTACCCCAGTGAGAGTCAGTGTGTGTGGAACCCGCACCCCAGTGAGAGTCAGTGTGTGTGGGACCCGTACCCCAGTGAGAGTCAGTGTGTGTGGGACCCGTATCCCAGTGAGAGTCGGTGTGTGTGGAACCCGTACCTCAGTGAGAGTCAGTGTGTGTGGGACCCGTACCCCAGTGAGAGTCAGTGTGTGTGGGACCCGTACCCCAGTGAGAGTCAGTGTGTGTGGGACCCGTACCCCAGTGAGAGTCGGTGTGTGTGGAACCGGTACCCCAGTGAGAGTCAGTGTGTGTGGGACCCGAACCCCAGTGAGAGTCAGTGTGTGTGGGACCCGTACCCCAGTGAGAGTCAGTGTGTGTGGGACCCGTACCCCAGTGAGAGTCAGTGTGTGTGGGACCCGTACCCCAGTGAGAGTCGGTGTGTGTGGAACCGGTACCCCAGTGAGAGTCAGTGTGTGTGGGACCCGAACCCCAGTGAGAGTCAGTGTATGTGGAACCCGTACCTCAGTGAGAGTCAGTGTGTGTGGGACCCGTACCCCAGTGAGAGTCGGTGTGTGTGGAACCGGTACCCCAGTGAGAGTCAGTGTGTGTGGGACCCGTACCCCAGTGAGAGTCAGTGTGTGGGACCCGTACCCCAGTGAGAGTCAGTGTGTGTGGGACCCGTACCCCAGTGAGAGTCAGTGTGTGTGGGACCCGTACCCCAGTGAGAGTCAGTGTGTGTGGAACCCGTACCCCAGTGAGAGTCAGTGTGTGTGTGGGACCCGTACCCCAGTGAGAGTCAGTGTGTGTGGAACCCGTACCCCAGTGAGAGTCAGTGTGTGTGTGGGACCCGTACCCCAGTGAGAGTCAGTGTGTGTGAGACCCGTACCCCAGTGAGAGTCGGTGTGTGTGGGACCCGTACGCCAGTGAGTGTCAGTGTGTGTGGGACCCGAACCCCAGTGAGAGTCAGTGTGTGTGGGACCCGAACCCCAGTGAGAGTCAGTGTGTGTGGAACCCGAACCCCAGTGAGAGTCAGTGTGTGTGGGACCCGTACCCCAGTGAGAGTCAGTGTGTGTGGAACCTGTACCCCAGTGAGAGTCAGTGTGTGTGGGACCCGAACCCCAGTGAGAGTCAGTGTGTGTGGGACCCGAACCCCAGTGAGAGTCAGTGTGTGTGGAACCCGAACCCCAGTGAGAGTTGGTGTGTGTGGTACCGGTACCCCAGTGAGAGTCAGTGTGTGTGGACCCGTATCCCACTGAGAGTCAGTGTGTGTGGGACCCGTACCCCAGTGAGAGTCAGTGTGTGTGGGACCCGAACCCCAGTGAGAGTCAGTGTGTGTGGAACCCGAACCCCAGTGAGAGTCAGTGTGTGTGGGAGTTTTGAATAAGCTTCAGTTCATTTCTGAACTTGGAAATTCATTTATGAAGCAGATCTTCCTGTAAATTATTGACGTGAATTTAACTAAAGCCTGTGTTCTGTGGATTGTGAAATGATCAGGGCCCCAATCAAATCAATTCCCACACCGCTGTGCCAAAAACCACACCTGACTATATAAGCTGATAGTCCGTCAATGCAGCTCACTCTGAATGATACACACTCGCTTCCTAACTTCAGGGAATTAAGTTTCCAATCTGTGCCGTCAGATTTATTCATCACTGGAACAGTTAGGGTAAGTGTTAATCACTGTGTAACTGCACAGAGTCACTGTTTATTCAGGGTGAGGGTCACTCACTGTGTAACTGTAAAGAGTCACTGTTTATTCAGGGTAGGTGTTAATCACTGTGTAACTGTACAGAGTCACTGTTTATTCAGGGTGAGGGTCACTCACTGTGTAACTGTACAGAGTCACTGTTTATTCAGGGTGAGGGTCACTCACTGTGTAACTGTACAGAGTCACTGTTTATTCAGGGTGAGGGTCACTCACTGTGTAACTGTACAGAGTCACTGTTTATTCAGGGTGAGGGTCACTCACTGTGTAACTGTACAGAATTACTGTTTATTCAGGGTGAGGATCACTCACTGTGTAACTGTACAGAGTCACTGTTTATTCAGGGTGAGGGTCACTCACTGTGTAACTGTACAGTGTCACTGTTTATTCAGGGTGAGGATCACTCACTGTGTAAATGTACAGAGTCACTGTTTACTCAGGGTGAGGGTCACTCACTGTGTAACTGTACAGAGTCACTGTTTATTCAGGGTGAGGGTCACTCACTGTGTAACTGTACAGAGTCACTGTTTACTCAGGGTGAGGGTCACTCACTGTGTAACTGTACAGAGTCACTGTTTATTCAGGGTGAGGATCACTCGCTGTGTAACTGTACAGAGTCACTGTTTATTCAGGGTGAGGATCACTCACTGTGTAACTGTACAGAGTCACTGTTTATTCAGGGTGAGGGTCACTCACTGTGTAACTGTACAGAGTCACTGTTTATTCAGGGTGAGGGTCACTCACTGTGTAACTGTACAGAGTCACTGTTTATTCAGGGTGAGGATCACTCACTGTGTAACTGTACAGAGTCACTGTTTATTCAGGGTGAGGGTCACTCACTGTGTAACTGTACAGAGTCACTGTTTATTCAGGGTGAAGGTCACTCACTGTGTAACTGTACAGAGTCACTGTTTATTCAGGGTGAGGGTCACTCACTCTGCAACTGTACAGAGTCAATGTTTATTCAGGGTGAGGGTCACTCACTGTGTAACTGTACAGTCACTGTTTATTCAGGGTGAGGATCACTCACTGTGTAACTGTACAGAGTGTCATTTTATTCAGGGTGAGGGTCACTCACTGCGTAACTGTACAGAGTCACTGTTTATTCAGAGTGAGGATCACTCACTGTGTAACTGTACAGAGTCACCGTTTATTCAGGGTGAGGGTCACTCACTGTGTAACTGTACAGAGTCACTGTTTATTCAGGGTGAGGGTCACTCACTGTGTAACCGTACAGAGTCACTGTTTATTCAGAGTGAGGATCACTCACTGTGTAACTGTACAGAGTCACTGTTTATTCAGGGTGAGGATCACTCACTGTGTAACTGTACAGAGTCACTGTTTATTCAGGGTGAGGGTCACTCTCTGTGTAACTGTACAGAGTCACTGTTTATTCAGGGTGAGGGTCACTCACTCTGCAACTGTACAGAGTCAATGTTTATTCAGGGTGAGGGTCACTCACTGTGTAACTGTACAGTCACTGTTTATTCAGGGCGAGGGTCACTCACTGTGTAACTGTACAGAGTCACTGTTTATTCAGGGTGAGGGTCACTCACTGTGTAACTGTACAGAGTCACTGTTTATTCAGGGTGAGGGTCACTCACTGTGTAACTGTACAGAGTCACTGTTTATTCAGGGTGAGGGTCACTCACTGTGTAACTGTACAGAGTCACTGTTTATTCAGGGTGAGGATCACTCACTGTGTAACTGTACAGAGTCACTGTTTATTCAGGGTGAGGGTCACTCTCTGTGTAACTGTACAGAGTCACTGTTTATTCAGGGTGAGGGTCACTCACTCTGCAACTGTACAGAGTCAATGTTTATTCAGGGTGAGGGTCACTCACTGTGTAACTGTACAGTCACTGTTTATTCAGGGTGAGGATCACTCACTGTGTAACTGTACAGAGTGTCATTTTATTCAGGGTGAGGGTCACTCACTGCGTATCTGTACAGAGTCACTGTTTATTCAGAGTGAGGATCACTCACTGTGTAACTGTACAGAGTCACCGTTTATTCAGGGTGAGGGTCACTCACTGTGTAACTGTACAGAGTCACTGTTTATTCAGGGTGAGGGTCACTCACTGTGTAACTGTACTGAGTCACTGTTTATTCAGGGTGAGGGTCACTCACTGTGCAACTGTACAGAGTCACTGTTTATTCAGGGTGAGGGTCACTCACTGTGTAACTGTAAAGAGTCACTGTTTATTCAGGGTGAGGGTCACTCACTGTGCAACTGTACAGAGTCACTGTTTATTCAGGGTGAGGGTCACTCACTGTGCAACTGTACAGAGTCACTGTTTATTCAGGGTGAGGGTCACTCACTGTGCAACTGTACAGAGTCACTGTTTATTCAGGGTGAGGGTCACTCACTGTGTAACTGTACAGAGTCACTGTTTATTCAGGGTGAGGATCACTCACTGTGTAACTGTACAGAGTCACTGTTTATTCAGGGTGAGGGTCACTCACTGTGCAACTGCACAGAGTCACTGCTTATTCAGGGTGAGGGTCACTCACTGTGCAACTGCACAGAGTCACTGTTTATTCAGGGTGAGGGTCACTCACTGTGTAACCGTACAGAGTCACTGTTTATTCAGGGTGAGGATCACTCACTGTGTAACTGTACAGAGTCACTGTTTATTCAGGGTGAGGATCACTCACTGTGTAACTGTACAGAGTCACTGTTTATTCAGGGTGAGGATCACTCACTGTGTAACTGTACAGAGTCACTGTTTATTCAGGGTGAGGATCACTCACTGTGTAACTGTACAGAGTCACTGTTTATTCAGGGTGAGGATCACTCACTGTGTAACTGTACAGAGTCACTGTTTATTCAGGGTGAGGGTCATTCACTGTGTAACTGTACAGAGTCACTGTTTATTCAGGGTGAGGATCACTCGCTGTGTCACTGTACAGAGTCACTGTTTATTCAGGGTGAGGGTCACTCACTGTGTAACTGTACAGAGTCACTGTTTATTCAGGGTGAGGGTCACTCACTGTGCAACTGTACAGAGTCACTGTTTATTCAGGGTGAGGGTCACTCACTGTGTAACTGTACAGAGTCACTGTTTATTCAGGGTGAGGGTCACTCACTGTGTAACCGTACAGAGTCACTGTTTATTCAGGGTGAGGGTCACTCACTGTGTAACCGTACAGAGTCACTGTTAATTCAGGGTGAGGGTCACTCACTGTGCAACTGTACAGAGTCACTGTTTATTCAGGGCGAGGGTCACTCACTGTGTAACTGTAAAGGGTCACTGTTTATTCAGGGCGAGGGTCACTCACTGTGTAACTGTACAGAGTCACTGTTTATTCAGGGCGAGGATCACTCACTGTGTAACTGTACAGAGTCACTGTTTATTCAGGGTGAGGGTCACTCACTGTGTAACTGTACAGAGTCACTGTTTATTCAGGGTGAGGGTCACTCACTGTGCAACTGCACAGAGTCACTGCTTATTCAGGGTGAGGGTCACTCACTGTGCAACTGTACAGAGTCACTGTTTATTCAGGGTGAGGGTCACTCACTGTGTAACCGTACAGAGTCACTGTTTATTCAGGGTGAGGATCACTCGCTGTGTAACTGTACAGAGTCACTGTTTATTCAGGGTGAGGATCACTCGCTGTGTCACTGTACAGAGTCACTGTTTATTCAGAGTGAGGATCAGTCACTGTGTAACTGTACAGAGTCACTGTTTATTCAGGGTGAGGATCACTCACTGTGTAACTGTACAGAGTCACTGTTTATTCAGGGTGAGGATCACTCACTGTGTAACTGTACAGAGTCACTGTTTATTCAGGGTGAGGGTCACTCACTGTGTAACTGTACAGAGTCACTGTTTATTCAGGGTGAGGGTCACTCACTGTGTAACTGTACAGAGTCACTGTTTATTCAGGGTGAGGGTCACTCACTGTGCAACTGTACAGAGTCACTGTTTATTCAGGGTGAGGGTCACTCACTGTGTAACTGTACAGAGTCACTGTTTATTCAGGGTGAGGGTCACTCACTGTGTAACCGTACAGAGTCACTGTTTATTCAGGGTGAGGGTCACTCACTGTGCAACCGTACAGAGTCACTGTTTATTCAGGGTGAGGATCACTCACTGTGTAACTGTACAGAGTCACTGTTTATTCAGAGTGAGGGTCACTCACTGTGTAACTGTACAGAGTCACTGTTTATTCAGGGTGAGGGTCACTCACTGTGTAACCGTACAGAGTCACTGTTAATTCAGGGTGAGGGTCACTCACTGTGTAACTGTACAGAGTCACTGTTTATTCAGGGTGAGGATCACTCACTGTGTAACTGTACAGAGTCATTGTTTATTCAGGGCGAGGGTCACTCACTGTGTAACTGTAAAGAGTCACTGTTTATTCAGGGCGAGGGTCACTCACTGTGTAACTGTACAGAGTCACTGTTTATTCAGGGTGAGGGTCACTCACTGTGTAACTGTACAGAGTCACTGTTTATTCAGGGTGAGGATCACTCTCTGTGTAACTGTACAGAGTCACTGTTTATTCAGGGTGAGGATCACTCACTGTGTAACTGTACAGAGTCACTGTTTATTCAGGGTGAGGGTCACTCACTGTGTAACTGTACAGAGTCAATGTTTATTCAGGGTGAGGGTCACTCACTGTGTAACTGTACAGAGTCACTGTTTATTCAGGGTGAGGGTCACTCACTGTGTAACTGTACAGAGTCACTGTTTATTCAGGGTGAGGATCACTCACTGTGTAACTGTACAGTCACTGTTTATTCAGGGTGAGGATCACTCGCTGTGTAACTGTACAGAGTCACTGTTTATTCAGGGTGAGGATTACTCACTGTGTAACTGTACAGAGTCACTGTTTATTCAGGGTGAGGATCACTCACTGTGTGACTGTACAGAGTCACTGTTTATTCAGGGTGAAGGTCACTCACTGTGCAACTGTACAGAGTCACTGTTTATTCAGGGTGAGGATCACTCACTGTGTAACTGTACAGAGTCATTGTTTATTCAGGGTGTGGGTCACTCACTGTGTAACTGTACAGAGTCACTGTTTATTCAGGGTGAGGATCACTCGCTGTGTAACTGTACAGAGTCACTGTTTATTCAGGGTGAGGATCACTCACTGTGTAACTGTAAAGAGTCACTGTTTATTCAGGATGAGGGTCACTCACTGTGTAACTGTACAGAGTCACTGTTTATTCAGGGTGAGGGTCACTCACTGTGTAACTGTACAGAGTCACTGTTTATTCAGGGTGAGGCTCACTCACTGTGTAACTGTACAGAGTCACTGTTTATTCAGGGTGATGGTCACTCGCTGTGTAACTGTACTGAGTCACTGTTTATTCAGGGTGAGGATCACTCACTGTGTAACCGTACAGAGTCACTGTTTATTCAGGGTGAGGGTCACTCACTGTGTAACTGTACAGAGTCACTGTTTATTCAGGGTGAGGATCACTCGCTGTGTAACTGTACAGAGTCACTGTTTATTCAGGGTGAGGATCACTCACTGTGTAACTGTACAGAGTCACTGTTTATTCAGGGTGAGGATCACTCACTGTGTAACTGTACAGAGTCACTGTTTATTCAGGGTGTGGGTCACTCACTGTGTAACTGTACAGAGTCACTGTTTATTCAGGGTGAGGATCACTCGCTGTGTAACTGTACAGAGTCACTGTTTATTCAGGGTGAGGATCACTCGCTGTGTAACTGTACAGAGTCACTGTTTATTCAGGGTGAAGGTCACTCACTGTGCAACTGTACAGATAATGAAGGACCTTTTTTTGAAGTGTGCTCACTGTTGTAATGTAGGAAATGCAGCAGCCGATTTGCGCACAGCAAGATCCCACAAACAGCAATGTGATAATGACCCAGATCATCTGTTTTTTTTCGTGATGTTGGTTGAGGGGTAAATATTGTTCCCAGGTCACCGGGGAGAACTGCCCCCTGCTCTTCTTCCAAATAGTGGCCGTGGGATCTTTCACACCCACCTGAGAGGGCAGACGGGGGCCTCGGTTTAATGTCGCATCTGAAAGACGGCACCTCTGACAGTGCAGCACTCCCTCAGTCTTCACCAGAATGACCCCGGGGCTGAAAGGGTTAAACCACGAGGACGGGTTGCACAGACTGGGCTTGTATCCCCTCGAGTGTAGAAGATTAAGGGGGTGATCAAATCGAGGGGTTTAAGATGATTAAAGGATTCGATCGGGTCGATAGAGAGAAACTATTTCCTCTGGTGGGGGGAGGGGGAGTCCAGAACAAGGGGGCAGAACCTTAAAATCAGAGCCAGGCCGTTCAGGGGGTGATGTCAGGAAGCACTTCTTCACACAAAGGGGAGTGGGAATCTGGAACTCTCTCCCCCGAAAAGCTGTCGAGGCCGGGGGTCAATTGGAAATTTCAAACCTGAGATTGATGGATTTTTACTGGGTGAGGGGATTAAGGGTTACAGAACCAAGGCGGGGAGTTGGAGTTAAGATACAGATCAGTCATGATCTCATTGAATGGTGGAACAGGCTCGAGGGGCTGAATAGCCTCCTCATCTCCCTCTGTTTATTTTACCAATCGCCTTAATTCGGTGTCCTCTGACTCTCCATCCTTCCACCACCGGGAACAGTTTCTCCCGATCGACTCCGTCCGGAGCCCTGGTGGTTTCGAACACCTCGATCAAATCTCCTCTCGACCTTCTCCTCTCTAAGGAGAACAGTCCCCAGCTTCTCCAATCTATCCACGTAACTGAAGTCCCTCCTCCCTGGAACCGTTCTGGTGAATCTTTCCTGCACCCTCTCGAAAGCCTTCACATCCTTCCTAACGTGTGGTGCCCAGAATTGGACACAATACTCTAGTTGAGGCCGAACCAGTGTTTTATAAAGTTTCATAACTTCCTCGCTTTTGTCCACAATGCCTCTATTTAAAAGCCCGGGGTCCCGTGTGTTTTATTAACCGCTCTCTCAACCTGTCCTGTCACCGTCAATGATTTGTGCACATACACCCCCAGATCTCTCTGCTCCTGCACCCTCTCTAGAATTGTACACTTTATTTTATATTGTCTCTCCTCGTTCTTCCTACCACAATGTATCACTTCACACCTCTCTGCATCAAATTCCATCTTCCCCCCGTCCGCCCATTCCACCTGTCTATGTCCTCTTGTAGTCTATCGCTATCCTCCTGACACTTCACAGTACTTCCAGGTTTTGAAAAGTTTGAAATTGTGCCCTGTACACTGAATTCTAGATCAGAAATATATATCAGGAAAAGCAGGGGGCCCCAATACCCAACACAGCCCCACAAGAATTGTGCATTCAATTTTATGTGAACTAGGTTTGTTAGGGTCAGTGATAGGGGTGAGTGGACATGGGCTGTGGGAGGGGAGTGAATGGGTGGGTAGAGTCAATGATGGGGAAGAGTGGACATGGGCTGTGGGAGGAGGGTGAATGGGTGGGTAGAGTCAGTGATGGGGAAGAGTGGACATGGGCTGTGGGAGGAGAGTGAATGGGTGGGTAGAGTCAGTGATGGGGAAGAGTGGACATGGGCTGTGGGAGGGGAGTGAATGGGTGGGTAGAGTCAGTGATGGGGAAGAGTGGACATGGGCTGTGGGAGGGGAGTGAATGGGTGGGTAGAGTCAGTGATGGGGAAGAGTGGACATGGGCTGTGGGAGGGGAGTGAATGGGTGGGTAGAGTCAGTGATGGGGGAGAGTGGACATGGGCTGTGGGAGGGGAGTGAATCAGTGGGTAGAGTCAGTGATGGGGAAGAGTGGACATGGGCTGTGGGAGGGGAGTGAATGGGTGGGTAGAGTCAGTGATGGGGGAGAGTGGAGATGGGCTGTGGGAGGAGAGTGAATGGGTGGGTAGAGTCAGTGATGGGGGAGAGTGGACATGGGCTGTGGGAGGGGAGTGAATCAGTGGGTAGAGTCAGTGATGGGGGAGAGTGGAGATGGGCTGTGGGAGGAGAGTGAATGGGTGGGTAGAGTCAGTGATGGGGGAGAGTGGAGATGGGCTGTGGGAGGAGAGTGAATGGGTGGGTAGAGTCAGTGATGGGGGAGAGTGGAGATGGGCTGTGGGAGGAGAGTGAATGGGTGGGTAGAGTCAGTGATGGGGGAGAGTGGACATGGGCTGTGGGAGGAGAGTGAATGGGTGGGTAGAGTCAATGATGGGGGAGAGTGAATGGGTGGGTAGAGTCAGTGATGGGGGAGAGTGGACATGGGCTGTGGGAGGGGAGTGAATGGGTGGGTAGAGTCAGTGATGGGGGAGAGTGGAGATGGGCTGTGGGAGGAGAGTGAATGGGTGGGTAGAGTCAGTGATAGGGGAGAGTGGACACGAGCTGTGGGAGGGGAATGAATCAGTGGGTAGAGTCAGTGATGGGGAAGAGTGGACATGGGCTGTGGGAGGGGAGTGAATGGGTGGGTAGAGTCAGTGATGGGGAAGAGTGGAGATGGGCTGTGGGAGGAGAGTGAATGGGTGGGTAGAGTCAGTGATGGGGGAGAGTGGACATGGGCTGTGGGAGGGGAGTGAATCAGTGGGTAGAGTCAGTGATGGGGGAGAGTGGAGATGGGCTGTGGGAGGAGAGTGAATGGGTGGGTAGAGTCAGTGATGGGGGAGAGTGGAGATGGGCTGTGGGAGGAGAGTGAATGGGTGGGTAGAGTCAGTGATGGGGGAGAGTGGAGATGGGCTGTGGGAGGAGAGTGAATGGGTGGGTAGAGTCAGTGATGGGGGAGAGTGGACATGGGCTGTGGGAGGGGAGTGAATGGGTGGGTAGAGTCAGTGATGGGGGAGAGTGAATGGGTGGGTAGAGTCAGTGATGGGGGAGAGTGGACATGGGCTGTGGGAGGAGAGTGAATGGGTGGGTAGAGTCAGTGATGGGGGAGAGTGGACATGGGCTGTGGGAGGGGAGTGAATGGG
Source organism: Heterodontus francisci (assembly GCF_036365525.1). NCBI lineage: Eukaryota > Metazoa > Chordata > Chondrichthyes > Heterodontiformes > Heterodontidae > Heterodontus > Heterodontus francisci. Next base: position 41,085,841 of record NC_090409.1, read on the forward strand.
TGGGTAGAGTCAGTGATGGGGGAGAGTGGACATGGGCTGTGGGAGGGGAGTGAATGGGTGGGTAGAGTCAGTGATGGGGGAGAGTGGAGATGGGCTGTGGGAGGATTGTGAATGGGTGGGTAGAGTCAGTGATTGGGGAGAGTGGACACGGGCTGTGGGAGGGGAGTGAATGGGTGGGTAGAGTCAGTGATGGGGGAGAGTGGACATGGGCTGTGGGAGGGGAGTGAATGGGTGGGTAGAGTCAGTGATGGGGAAGAGTGGAGATGGGCTGTGGGAGGAGAGTGAATGGGTGGGTAGAGTCAGTGATAGGGGAGAGTGGACATGGGCTGTGGGAGGGGAGTGAATGGGTGGGTAGAGTCAGTGACGGGGGAGAGTGGACATGGGCTGTGGGAGGGGAGTGAATGGGTGGGTAGAGTCAGTGATGGGGGAGAGTGGAGATGGGCTGTGGGAGGAGAGTGAATGGGTGGGTAGAGTCAGTGATGGGGGAGAGTGGACATGGGCTGTGGAGGAGAGTGAATGGGTGGGCAGAGTCAGTGATGGGGAGAGTGGACATGGGCTGTGTTAGGAGAGTGAATGGGTGGGTAGAGTCAGTGATGGGGGAGAGTGGACATGGGCTGTGGGAGGAGAGTGAATGGGTGGGTAGAGTCAGTGATGGGGAGAGTGGACATGGGCTGTGGGAGGAGAGTGAATGGGTGGGTAGAGTCAATGATGGGGGAGAGTGAATGGGTGGGTAGAGTCAGTGATGGGGGAGAGTGGACATGGGCTGTGGGTGATTAAATGGGTGAGTAGACTCCGTGACCGTGTTACTCCGACTCTCATGGATTTCCATTGAATTTTTCAGGTGGACTCCTCGGAGTGAAAATGAAGATATCGTGGTGGGGAATCCTGATTCTCCTCTTCACCTGCGGAGTTCTCAACTTCCAACCATTTAATAGTGAAGACAGTTTCACACACAAGGACATCACGAGGAAGGGAGCCCTGAGGATCATCTACAGAATATTCCAGCAACTCCCCAACTTCGACGGCACTGTCCTCCCTCCAAACTCCCTCACGGTGAGGTTCAGCATCAGGACCTGTCCCTATTGCTGTCTCGCTGGGGACAGGATTCACACACCTCAGTCAACCTTCACTCCTCATGTGTGACCCCAGAGAATGAGGGGTCGATGGGGAGCGACCCAGACCGTCCCAAAACAAACACCCTGCCATGCGGCCCACTGACCCAGAGATCACCCCCAACTTCACCCACCTGAGAATCACCCACTGCCCTACTCAAAGGACCCAGGGGAGAGCCTGATGGGACAGTATAGAGGGAGCTTTACTCTGTATCTAACCCCCGTTTTTTTTTCTTTTACTCTGTATCTAACCCCGTTTTTTTTTTTCTTTCTTTTTTTTCCCACAAGGTGACCTTTATACCCCAGGCCCCTTTTATATATTTTTTATGTCGAGGGGGCCTTTATTCCTCAGGCCCCCTTTATATACACACTTATATTTTTAAAATAACTTTATTAAAACCAGATAAATAAACAAAAACTCAAATTAAAATGCCATTCTCGCCGTCGACGATGCACTCCAGTCCCTGCGGTGCCCACCAGTCGCGGAAGGCCTCAAGCGTACCGGCGGACACCGCATGCTCCTTTTCCAGGGACACCCGGGCGGGAACGTAACCGCGGAAGAGGGGCAGGCAATCGGGGAGGACGGAACCCCCGACGGCCCGCAACCTGGACCTGTGAATTGCCACCTTGGCCAGGCCCAGGAGCAGACCGACGAGGAGATCCTCCTCCCGGCCCAAGCCCCTCCGCACCGGGTGCCCAAAGATCAGGAGCGTGGGACTGAAGTGCAGCCAGAATTTGAGGAGCAGCCCCTTCAGATACTCAACCTCGGACACTCCGTATAAATGTGGAACACGGACTCGTCCAGGCCGCAGAAAGTACAGGTGGCCTGGGAGTCCATGAACCTACTTAAAAGCCTATTGCACGGGACTGCTCTGTGCAGCACCCTCCACCCCAGGTCCCCGATGGAAAGGGGGAAGACTCCCGCGTAGAGAGACCTCCATCGGGGTTTCCCCTCGCCGCCAGATGGCAACGCGGACCGCCAGGGCGTGTCCGGCCGGCTGACGAGGGCGAGGAAGTGGAGAGTGTGCAGGAGCAGCCCGAACAGGAAACCCCTCCGCGCTGATTGGAATGGCACGGAGGGCATTCCCGAGAGGCGGCTCGGGTTGTGCGGGACCGGCTCCCGAGGAGGGTTTCGGGGCCTGGGTCCGATGAGCAGTTCCGGCCGAGCGGGAGTCCGCTCGGCCGGGATCGCTCCGCACTCCCGAGCCCCCTCGCCACCCGCAGTGAGGGGCGTCCCGGGGGTTTCGGCTACTCCTCCGCCCGCCGGACCGTCCCCGGAGTCGGCCGCCCGGATAGCCGAGGCGCTCTCCTCCGCCGGTGGGGGAGCGCCCTGACTGGAGGCGACCATGTTCCAGACTCGGAAAAGATCCCGGTAAAAGACAGGCAACTCCCTCAGAGAGGCGCGGCTAACGGACTCCACCGGGAGCTGCGTGTCGTCTTGAAGGCAGTGACACTGGCGGAAAAAATACGTCGCCAGCGCACACCATCTGGGAGGACGCTCGACGGACAGGTATCTCTGCAGGGTCCGAAGGCGGAGAGTCGCAGCCAGGGTGCGGACGCACACCAGCGACTGACCGCCCTCCTCGATCGGGAGACTCAGGACCGCGGCAGAGACCCAGTGTTTCCTCTTGCCCCAGAAGAAATCGACGAGTTTCTTCTGGATCTTGGTGGCAAATACAGGGGGCGGGGCCAAAGTGACCAACCGGTACCACAGCATGGAGGCCACCAGTTGGTTTATGACCAACGCTCGGCCCCTGTAGGAAAGCACTCGGGGCAGTCCTGTCCAGCGCCCCAGCCGAGCGGTGACTTTCGCCTCCAACTCCTGCCAGTTTGCCGGCCAGGCTTCCTCAGCGGGGCTAAGGTGGACTCCCAGATAGAGGAGGTGCGTGGTGCTCCACGCAAAAGGTGTCATCTCCTCCGGCAGGGAGTCCACCCGCCACTGACTAACCAGGAGTCCGGAACATTTCTCCCAATTGATCCTCGCGGAGGACGCGGCAGAAAAGGTCTGCTGGCAGTCGCGCATCCTCCGCAAGTCAACGGGATCTGTGATTGCGAGGAGCACGTCGTCGGCGTAAGCCGAGAGGACGACCCGCATGGCCGGCTCGCGCAGAGCCAATCCCGTCAACCTCCTGCGAAGCAGGCACAGGAAGGGCTCCACGCAGATGGTATACAATTGGCCGGACATGGGGCACCCCTGACGCACTCCTCTCCCAAATCGAAGGGGCGCCGTCAAGGACCCGTTAACTTTGACTAGACACTCTGCGGCGGCGTATAAAAGTCGGACCCGGGCCACGAAATGCGGCCCGAGTCCGAAAGCGCGCAGAGTCCCGAAAAGGTAATCGTGATCCACCCTGTCGAACGCCTTCTCCTGATCGAGGGAGAGAAAGGCGACCGACTGACCAGTCCTCTGGGAAAGATGGATCAGGTCCCGGACCAGGTGGATGTTGTCCTGGATGGACCGGCCCGGGACCGTGTAGGACTGGTCGGGGTGGATCATGTGGGCCAGCACAGAGCCCAGGCGGGTAGACATAGCCCGGGCAAAGATCTTATAATCCGTGCTGAGGAGGGAGACCGGACGCCAGTTTTTGAGCAGGCGGAGATCGCCCCACTTCGGCAGCAGGACGATGACCGCCCTGTGCCACGAGAGGGGCATCTCCCCGGTCGCCAGGCTTTCCCCCAGGACCCGCGCGTAATCGTCCCCCAGGACGTCCCAGAACGCCCTGAGGAACTCCACGGTCAACCCATCCAGCCCTGGGGATTTGCCCCTCGAGAGCTGCTGGAGGGCGCCAGTCAGCTCCGCCAACGTGAGCGGAGCCTCCAATACTTCGGCACCCTCCGGGCTGACCTGCGGCAGGTCCTCCCACAAAACTCTGCGCGCATCCTCGCTGGACGGATCCGGAGAGAACAACGCACTGTAATAAGTCCGGACCAGGAGGCCCATTCCCTCCGGATCCGTGATGGAGGATCCGTCGTCGGCCAGCAGCTCGACGAGCTGCTTACGGACCCCCCGCCATTTTTCCAGCGTGTAGAAGAAGGGTGAGGCGCGGTCTAAATCTTCGAGGATCTGGATCCGCGACCTCACGTACGCGCCTCGGGACCCTATGAGCTGCAGGTCCCTCAGCGCGCCCTTCTTCTCTTTGTATGCCTGCCACAGGGCCGGGTCCGCGACGGCATGACCGAGGCGGGACTCCAAGTCGAGCACCTCCCTCTCAAGGCGCCCGATCTCGGCTTCCCGCCTCTTGGTCGACCCCTTCGCGTACTCCTGACAGAAGACGCGGATGTGAGTCTTGCCCACATCCCACCATAGCCTCAAGGAGGGGAAGCCCCCCTGCTTCCTTCTCCAGTCGGCCCAGAATCGACAGAACGAGTCCCGAAATCGCACGTCCTCCAGCAGCCGGTTGTTAAAGTGCCAGTACGCGGACCCCGCCCGCGTGCGGAGCGGAGTAAACTCCGCCCACACCAGGCGGTGGTCCGAGCACGGCACCAGCCGCATAGAGGCCGCCGAAACGCGGGAGACGTACGCCTGCGAAATGTAGAGGCGGTCGATTCGCGACCCCCCTCCTCCAGACCTCCACGTGAAGGCGCTGGAGTCGGGATGGAGATTCCGCCAGACATCCACCAAGTTAAGGGAGCTGATCAGTCCCCTCAACTTCTCCACCGACGCTTGGCCGCGCTGGGGACCGGAGCGATCCCCCACCTCGAGGGTGCAGTTAAAATCCCCCCCGAGGATGATGCACTCACTGCTATCGATGGAGCTCAAGAGAGCGGACACTTCTTCAAAGAAGCGCGCTTGCAACGCGCCGGGCCTGGGCGCGTACACGTTCACAAAGTGGGGCGGCACGCTACCCAGGCGAACGGCGAGGTGGAGCAAGCGGCCCGGCACTAGCTCCTTGACCCCCACGATCTCCAGCTGAAAAGTCGGGGCCAACAAGATAGCCACCCCACTAGAAATAGGGGTGAGATGACTCATGTAGACCCCACCCTGCCACTGCAGGAGCCAGGTGGCTTCGTCTCCCGGAACGGTGTGGGTTTCCTGCAGAAAGCTCACCGCGTATCTCCCTTCCCTGAGGACTGAGAGATTGTGAAATCTGCGGTGAGACCCCTCTGCTGCCGTTTATGTTGAGGCTGGCTATGGTTATCTTCATGTCAAAGGTACTTAAAACCCGTCACCAACAGCTCACTGTGAGGAGGGAGTGGAAGTGCACCTGGCCCTCCACTCCCCCAGCAACCCATTGAGGAACACATTAAAACGGCGCCTCTCAACCAGTTTCACGCCCGCGCGCTTGTCCGCTATCTTAAGGGCGGCACGGACGGACTGTATGATCAGCGCCAGATTCGACCAACGGTCGAGGGCCAGCTGAACTTTATTGCGGCAACCTCTGCAAGCCGCAAGGAAATCCCGGAGTTCCGCCGTGGGGATGAGAGGAGATTCGGTGGGAGGCACGAGGGACTCCACCACCTCACTGGCGATGGAATCAAGATCATCCTCCGTGCCCCGCACCGAATCCCCATCCTCCTCCGGGTCGTCACCGCCAGCGGCCGACACATCCACCACACACTGTGGGGCGGACGTCCCGGTCGCGCCAGCTTGTCCCGCCTCCGTCACGATCCCACCCCCAGGATCGATGGCGGAGGAGTCCTCTCTGGGTTCTATTGTGAAACTGGAGCCTGTAGGCACCAGCGGTTCAGGACCCCCCTCCACCTCCGTCCCCAGGCCAATGAGTGGTCCAGGGGAGACAGAAGTTCCGGACTCCGGGAAACCAGCCGGAGCCGAGACTGGAGCTGGCGAGAGGAGGCCATCTCCCGCTCCGCCAGCACCCACAGGCCCAGCAGATGGGGCAGCATTCTCAGTTATAACTGGGTCGGGGGTCTCCTGGTTGGTGGTGCACTCCGGCTGGGAGGCCCGACCCTCTGGGGCCTCGCCCTCCCCTTCATTCAGGACACCCGACCCAGTAGCAGTGGCAGAATGGGCGGCTTCCCCAGGCTCCCCCACCACAAGCAGGGCCCCACTTACTCCTTTAAGAGGGGCCTCATGTACCGGGGCCTTCCCCTCCCCTCCATCCTGAGGAATAGGGAGCACCTGCCCGGACTTTGCAGCCTTGGTGGTGGCGGTAGGGGAAACCTGGGGACCCGAAACAGGAGACAGCTCCCCTCCAACAGATGGGCCCTGCGCCTCAGGGCCCCTTGTTACCTCTATGGAGGGGTGCCTTCTCCTCTTTTTCCCAGTTGTGAGCGGAGGCTCAGAGACCTCCATATCATCAGAGGCCTCCACCTCCACACTCTCCTTTTTTTTATTCACCCTGGGCCTGAGCCCAGCCCTGGGGCAAGTTGACTTCCCGAGATCGGGCCTTGGGCTGAGCTCAGGCTCGGGTAGTGTCACGATATCCAGGGGACGCGCCTCTCGATGTTTATTTCTCCTCCGCGCCTTGCTTCCACTTGGACGGTCACCCCCCTCCCTGCCGGAGGCCGTGAAAACCACAGCCTCCGGTACCGACTGAATGGTATCTGGTGGTGGTGTAGTGGGGGTGGGAGGAGGTGCAGCGTCGCCACCCTGGGCCGCTGAGTTGGAGTTGGCAGCCGGGAGGTTGGGGCAGTTCTTACGAACATGCCCCACCCCCTTACAGACATGGCACCGCACCCCGTCCAAGGTCCAGAAGACGCGGTAGGCCGTCCCCTGGAATTCTACATTGAAGTGGCCCTCTGTCACCTCCTCCCGCGCCAGCTGCATGAATAACTGGCGGCGGAAGGAGTACACGTGTCGGAGGCAGTTCTCCCGAAGACCGAGCAGGACTGGGGTGAGCCCCGTCTTTACCTCCCCCAGATGGTGCAGGTGGGGAAGGAGGAGCTCACCAGGGATGAAGGGCGGGACATTGGATAAAATGAGCCTTTGCGCAGTGGCCTCCAGAGGGTCCACTGGCAGAAAGGTCCCGCCCACGGTGAGCCCCTTGCTCAGAGCCAGGGACACCGCCCGCTCGGTCTTCAGGAAAAACACTGCCTTCCCGTACATTTTAGAGGCTGCAACAATGGCCGAAGGGCCGACAACCTCGGCCATTGCTTTCACGCATGCCTCTATAGTCATGTTCGGGTGGACGTAGCTCTTGACCCCATGCTTCGATGTTAATAAAGCAAACGGTGACGGGGCAACAAGTGCAGCTGCAGCAGCCGCAGCAGCATATGAACGGGAAGGCCCCGCCACCGGCAAAGGAGGGCTTGCCATGGGCTCCAAGAGCTACGTCCACCCCCAAGAATCAAAACAAATTTACACAATTTTAAAAAAGCAAACTTTAAACAAGGTGGAGTGGGAGTAGAGGAGGATGGCGTAGGATGGTAAAGGAAAAGGGGAGAATAGGTTACTGAGGCGACTGAGTGGAGGAAGGGAGAGAAAGGCTGAAAAGGATGTTTGTTCCAACTGCCAATTGGAGCACCTTTATCACAATTAGTCCAAACTTGTTTGTTGTCTTCCAGTTGGGGGAGGCTTCTTCGCCCGGGACGGCTGGAGCCGCCCGGTACTCTCCTCTTCTGATTTTAACAAGACAGCCTTCACCCGGGCAACTCCAGCTGTCCCGAGCAGGCAGTTGGGGTGGGGAGGGAGCTCCCTGTGTGCAAACACCAATACAAACACAGGGGCCCCTACTGGATTTGGCTGCCCCACCCCTGAGTCTTCAGGCCTCTTCTCCCTCCCCCAAACAGTTTAAACTTAATAGTTTAGTTTAGTTTAGTTTAGTTTAGAGATACAGCACTGAAACAGTCTTTCAGGTGCCCTGACACCCACCTCTCCAGAAAAATTGCAGCCTTCCTTGATGGTTTCCCTCCACTCTGTATTCACCTTTCTCCAGTCCCTCTCCCTAGTTGCTGCAGTCTCCACTCTCCACTCTGTATTCACCTTTCTCCAGTCTCTCGCCCCAGTTGCTGCAGTCTCCACTCTGTATTCACCTTTCTCCAGTCTCTCTCTCCAGTTGCTGCAGTCTCCACTCTCCACTCTGTATTCACCTTTCTCCAGTCTGTCTCCCCAGTTGCTGCAGTTTCCACTCTCCACTCTCCACTCTCCACTCTGCAGTTGCTGCAGGACAGGTGCAGCTGCTCCCTCTGATTGCTGGCAGGAAGTGCTCCAAAGTGCCCAGCCAATCCCTGTGCTGTACCTGTCCTGGGAGTGTTTGATGGGGACAGTGTGGAGGGAGCTTTACTCTGTATCTAACCCCCATTTTTTTTTTTACCCCGTTTTTTTTTTTCTTCTCAACACTCAGGCTCCCAAATCAGAGAGCAGCCAATCCCAGTGCTGTACCTGTCCTGGGAGTGTTTGATGGGGACAGTGTAGAGGGAGCTTTACTCTATATCTAACCCCCATGCTGTACCTGTCCTGGGAGTGTTTGATGGGGACAGTGTAGAGGGAGCTTTACTCTGTATCTAAACCCCCGTGCTGTACCTGTCCTTGGTGTTTGATGGGGACAGTGTCGAGGGAGCTTTACTCTGTATCTAACCCCCGTGCTGTACCTGTCCTGGGAGTGTTTGATGGGACAGCGTATGAGAGATTTTCCATCTGCATAAATGAGTCCTTTTCTGATTGGTAGGATGTGACGAGTGGAGTCCCACAGGGGTCTGTGCTGGAGCCTCAACTCTTTGCAATTTATATCAATGACTGAGATGAGGGGAGCGATGGCATGCTCGCTAAATTTGCAGATGGCACAAAGATAAGTAGGAAAGTATGTTGTGAAGAGGACATAAGGAGGTTGCAGACTGATATAGAAAGGTTGAGAGTGGGCAAAAATCTGGCAGATGGAGTATAATGTGGGAAAATGTGAAGTTGTTCACTTTGGCAGGAAGAATAAAAAAGCAGAGTATTACTTAAACAGAGAACGACTACAGTACTCTGAGGTGCAGAGGGATCTAGGTGTTCTCGTGCATAAGTCACAAAAGGTTAGTATGCAGGTACAGCAAGTAATAAAGAAGGCTAATGGAATGCTCTCCTTTGTTAAGAGAGGAATTGAAAATAAAAGTAAGGATATTCTGCTTCAGTTATACAGGGCATTGGTGAGGCCACATCTCGAATACTGTGTGCAGTTTTGGTCTCCCTATGTAAGGAAGGATGTAAATGCGTTGGAGGCGGTTCAGAACACGTTTACTGGATTGATACCTGGAATGAGCGGGTTGTCTTATGAGGAAAGGTTGGACAGACTGGGCTTGTTTTCACTGGAGTTTAGAAGAGTGAGGGCAGACTTGATTGAATTTTATAAGATCCTGAACGGTCCTGACAAGGTGGATGTGGAGAGGATGTTTCCTCTTATGGGGGAGTCCAGAACTAGGGGACACGGTTTTTAAAATTAGGGGTCGCCCTTTCAGGACAGAGATGAGGAGAAATGTCTTCTCTCAGAGGGTTGTGCGACTCTCGAACTCTCTGCCTCAGAAGGTGGTGGAGGCGGGGTCATTGAATATTTTTACGATGGTGGTAGACAGATCCTTGTGAGGCAGGGGATAGATGGGAGTGTGGAATTCGAAACACAAACAGTTCAGCCATGGTCATATTGAATGGTGGAGCAGGCTCGAGGGGCCGAGTGGCCTACTTCTGCTCCGAATTCGTATGTTGGCGTGCATTAATCTCAATCCTCGGCCCTTGCAGGATGCGGAGCTGACGGCCGAGAACCTGTTCCAGTTGTATTATAGGGGGACCGTTTCAGCCTCCACCTTCAACCAGGCAATCAACAAGATGGCCAGCGCGAATGCCTTTGTAGACATCTGGTATTTCTTCTCCTCTGCGCGTCACTTCGATTCCGAGACGCTGGTGGAGGGCAAGGCAAAGATCCTGGAACTGATGGCATGTGTCGTTCGGAACATTGAGCAGGAGAATTTCCAAAGTGCTCAGAAGAACATGGGCCGACTGTTGCACACGCTGCAGGTAGGGAGGGACTTTACAAAGACAAGGTACATTTCTACCGCGCCTTCAACCCAATAAAATGCCCCAATCAGCCTCACAGGAGCGTAAATCAGAGAGAATCTGACCCCCGAGCCACATCGGGCGATATCGGGGACCGGCGACCAAAAGCTCGGTCAGAGAGGTCAGTTTTTTTAAGGAGCGTCTTAAAGGAGGAGAGAGAGAGGCGGAGAGGTTTAGGGAGGGAATTCCGGAGCTTAGGGACCCCAGGCAGCTGAAGGCTCGGCCGCCAATGGTGGAGCGATGGGAATCGGGGGATGGGCCAGAGGCCGGAATTGGAGGGAGCGCAGGGATCTCGGAGGGTTGTAGGGGCTGGAGGAGGTTAGAGAGATAGGGAGGGCTGTACGGGCTGGAGGAGGTTACAGAGATAGGGAGGGTTGTAGGGACTGGAGGAGGTTACAGAGATAGGGAGGGTTGTAGGAGCTGGAGGAGGTTACAGAGATAGGGAGGGTTGTAGGGGCTGGAGGGAGGTTACAGAGATAGGGAGGGTTGTAGGAACTGGAGGAGGTTACAGAGATGGGGAGGGTTGTAGGGGATGGAGGCGGTTACAGAGACGGGGAGGGTTGTAGGAGCTGGAGGAGGTTACAGAGATAGGGAGGGTTGTAGGAGCTGGAGGAGGTTACAGAGATGGGGAGGGTTGTAGGCGCTGGAGGAGGGTACAGAGATCTGGGAGGGTTGTAGGGGCTGGAGGGAGGTTACAGAGATAGGGAGGGTTGTAGGGGCTGGAGGGAGGTTACAGAGATAGGGAGGGTTGTAGGGACTGGAGGAGGTTACAGAGATGGGGAGGGTTGTAGGGGACGGAGGCGGTTACAGAGACGGGGAGGGTTGTAGGAGCTGGAGGAGGTTACAGAGGTCGGGAGGGTTGTAGGGACTGGAGGAGGTTACAGAGATAGGGAGGGTTGTAGGGGCTTGAGGAGGTTACAGAGATAGGGAGGGTTGTAGGAGCTGGAGGAGGTTACAGAGATGGGGAGGGTTGTAGGGGCTGGAGGAGGGTACAGAGGTAGGGAGGGTTGTAGGAGCTGGAGGAGGTTACAGAGATGGGGAGGGTTGTAGGAGCTGGAGGAGGTTACAGAGATGGGGAGGGTTGTAGGGGCTGGAGGAGGGTACAGAGGTAGGGAGGGTTGTAGGAGCTGGAGGAGGTTACAGAGATGGGGAGGGTTGTAGGGGCTGGAGGAGGGTACAGAGATCTGGGAGGGTTGTAGGGGCTAGAGGGAGGTTACAGAGATAGGGAGGGTTGTAGGGGCTGGAGGAGGTTCCAGAGATAGGGAGGGTTGTAGGGGCTGGAGGAGGTTCCAGAGATAGGGAGGGTTGTAGGGGCTGGAGGAGGTTACAGAGATAGGGAGGGCTGTAGGGGATGGAGGAAGTTACAGAGATAGGGAGGGTTATAGGAGCTGGAGGAGGTTACAGAGATGGGGAGGGTTGTAGGGGCTGGAGGAGGTTACAGAGATAGGGAGGGCTGTAGGAGCTGGAGGAGGTTACAGAGATGGGGAGGGTTGTAGGGGACGGAGGCGGTTACAGAGACGGGGAGGGTTGTAGGAGCTGGAGGAGGTTACAGAGATAGGGAGGGTTGTAGGAGCTGGAGGAGGTTACAGCGATGGGGAGGGTTGTAGGGGATGGAGGCGGTTACAGAGACGGGGAGGGTTGTAGGAGCTGGAGGAGGTTACACAGATGGGGAGGGTTGTAGGAGCTGGAGGAGGTTACAGAGATGGGGAGGGTTGTAGGAGCTGGAGGAGGTTACAGAGATGGGGAGGGTTGTAGGGGCTGGAGGAGGTTACAGAGGTAGGGAGGGTTGTCGGGGCTGGAGGAGTTTACAGAGATAGGGCAGGTTTTAGGGGCTGGAGGTGGTTACAGAGATAGGAAGTGTTGTAGGGACTGGAGGAGGTTACAGAGGTAGGGAGGGCTGTAGGGGCTGGAGGAGGTTACAGAGATAGGTACGTTTGTCAGGGCTGGAGGAGGTTACAGAGATAGGGAGGGCTGTAGGGGCTGGAGGAGGTTACAGAGATGGGTACGTTTGTCAGGGCTGTAGGAGGTTACAGAGATAGGGATCAGTTGTAGGGGCTGGAGGAGGTTACAGAGATAGGGAGGGTTGTAGGGGCTGGAGGAGGTTACAGAGATAGGGAGGGTTGTAGGGGCTGGAGGAGGTTACAGAGATAGGGAGGGATGTAGGGGCTGGAGGAGGTTACAGAGATAGGGAGGGCTGTAGGGGATGGAGGAAGTTACAGAGATAGGGAGGGTTATAGGAGCTGGAGGAGGTTACAGAGATGGGGAGGGTTGTAGGGGCTGGAGGAGGTTACAGAGATAGGGAGGGCTGTAGGAGCTGGAGGAGGTTACAGAGATGGGGAGGGTTGTAGGGGACGGAGGCGGTTACAGAGACGGGGAGGGTTGTAGGAGCTGGAGGAGGTTACAGAGATAGGGAGGGTTGTAGGAGCTGGAGGAGGTTACAGCGATGGGGAGGGTTGTAGGGGATGGAGGCGGTTACAGAGACGGGGAGGGTTGTAGGAGCTGGAGGAGGTTACACAGATGGGGAGGGTTGTAGGAGCTGGAGGAGGTTACAGAGATGGGGAGGGTTGTAGGAGCTGGAGGAGGTTACAGAGATGGGGAGGGTTGTAGGGGCTGGAGGAGGTTACAGAGGTAGGGAGGGTTGTCGGGGCTGGAGGAGTTTACAGAGATAGGGCAGGTTTTAGGGGCTGGAGGTGGTTACAGAGATAGGAAGTGTTGTAGGGACTGGAGGAGGTTACAGAGGTAGGGAGGGCTGTAGGGGCTGGAGGAGGTTACAGAGATAGGTACGTTTGTCAGGGCTGGAGGAGGTTACAGAGATAGGGAGGGCTGTAGGGGCTGGAGGAGGTTACAGAGATGGGTACGTTTGTCAGGGCTGTAGGAGGTTACAGAGATAGGGATCAGTTGTAGGGGCTGGAGGAGGTTACAGAGATAGGGAGGGTTGTAGGGGCTGGAGGAGGTTACAGAGATAGGGAGGGTTGTAGGGGCTGGAGGAGGTTACAGAGATAGGGAGGGATGTAGGGGCTGGTGGAGGTTACAGAGATAGGTTAGGTTGTAGGAGCTGGAGGAGGTTACAGAGATAGGAAGGGTTGTAGGGGCTGGAGGAGGTTACAGAGATAATGAGGGTTGTTGGGGCTGGAGGAAGTTGCAGAGATGGGGAGGTTTGTAGGGGTTGGAGGAGGTTACAGAGATAGGGAGGGCTGGAGGAGGTTACAGAGATATCGAGTGTTGTAGGGACTGGAGGGAGGTTACAGAGATAGGGAGGGTTGTCAGGGCTGGAGGAGGTTACAGAGATGGGGGGGGGGCTGCGAGGAGGTTACAGAGTTAGGGAGGGTTGTCGGGGCTGGTGGTGGTTACAGAGATAGGGAGGGGGCGGTGCGAGGAGGTTACAGAGATAGGTAGGGTTGTAGGAGCTGGAGGAGGTTCCAGAGATAGGAAGGGTTGTAGGGGCTGGAGGAGGTTACAGAGATAAGGAGGGCTGGAGGAGGTTACAGAGATAGGGAGTGTTGTAGGGACTGGAGGGAGGTTACAGAGATAGGGAGGGTTGTCAGGGCTGGAGGAGGTTACAGAGATAGGGAGGGGGGGGGTGCGAGGAGGTTACAGAGTTAGGGAGGGTTGTCGGGGCTGGAGGTGGTTACAGAGATAGGGAGGGGGGCGTGCAAGGAGGTTACAGAGATAGGGAGGGTTGTAGGGGCTGGAGGAGGTTACAGAGATAGGAAGGGGGCGGTGCGAGGAGGTTACAGAGATAGGGAGGGTTGTCGGGGCTGGAGGAGGTTACAGAGATGGGGAGGGGGCGGTGCGAGGAGTTTACAGAGATAGGTAGGGTTGTAGGAGCTGGAGGAGGTTCCAGAGATAGGAAGGGTTGTAGGGGCTGGAGGAGGTTACAGAGATAAGGAGGGTTGTTGGGGCTGGAGGAGGTTGCAGAGATGGGGATGTTTGTAGGGGTTGGAGGAGGTTACAGAGATAGGGAGGGCTGGAGGAGGTTACAGAGATAGGGAGGGGGGTGCGAGGAGGTTACAGAGTTAGGGAGGGTTGTCGGGGCTGGAGGAGGTTACAGAGATAGGAAGGGGGCGGTGCGAGGAGGTTACAGAGATAGGGAGGGTTGTCAGGGCTGGAGGAGGTTACAGAGATTGGGGGGGGGGGTGCGAGGAGGTTACAGAGTTAGGGAGGGTTGTCGGGGCTGGTGGTGGTTACAGAGATGGGAGGGGGGCGTGCAAGGAGGTTACAGAGATAGGGAGGGTTGTCGGGGCTGGAGGAGGTTACAGAGATAGGGAGGGGGCGGTGCGAGGAGGTTACAGAGATAGGTAGGGTTGTAGGAGCTGGAGGAGGTTCCAGAGATAGGGAGGGTTGTCGGGGCTGGAGGAGGTTGCAGAGATGGGGAGGTTTGTAGGGGTTGGAGGAGGTTACAGAGATAGGGAGGGCTGGAGGAGGTTACAGAGATAGGGAGTGTTGTCAGGGCTGGAGGAGGTTACAGAGATAGGGAGGGGGGGTGCGAGGAGGTTACAGAGATAGGGAGGGTTGTCGGGGCTGGAGGAGGTTGCAGAGATGGGGAGGTTTGTAGGGGTTGGAGGAGGTTACAGAGATAGGGAGGGCTGGAGGAGGTTACAGAGATAGGGAGTGTTGTCAGGGCTGGAGGAGGTTACAGAGATAGGGAGGGGGGGTGCGAGGAGGTTACAGAGTTAGGGAGGGTTGTCGGGGCTGGAGGAGGTTACAGAGATAGGGAGGGGGGCGTGCGAGGAGGTTACAGAGATAGGGAGGGTTGTCGGGGCTGGAGGAGGTTACAGAGATAGGGAGGGGGGGGTGCGAGGAGGTTACAGAGATAGGGAGAGGGGGTGCGTGGAGGTATTGGAAAACGAGGATGGAGGATTTTCAAACCCAGACCAGCCACATCACCCTTTCAGAAGAAGATATTAGCCTTGGAGAGAGTGCATTGTCGATTTACCAGGATGATAGCTGAACTCCAAGGGTTCAATTACGAGGAGAGATTCCACACACTAGGGCTGAATTCCCTGGAATTTGGAAAGGTAAGGGGTGATTTGGTCAAGTTGTTCAGGTAATGAAGGGGAACTGATAGAGTAGACAGACGGAAACTATTTCCGTTGGTTGGGGAGTCCCGGAAATCTTCTGTTTCAAGCGTTAATAAAGACCAGGATACTGTATGCTTTATTAACTGCTCTCTCCACCTGTCCTGCCACCTTCAATGACCTATGCACATATACACCCAGGTCCCTCTGCTCCTGCACCCCCTTTAGAATTGTACCCTTTATTTTATATTGTCTCTCCATGTTCTTCCTACCAAAATGAATCACCTCACATTTCTCTGCATTGAACTTCATCTGCCACTTGTCTGCCCATTCCACCAACTTGTCTATGTCCTTTTGAAGTTCGACACTATCCACCTCACAGTTCACAATGCTTCCAAGTTTCGTATCATCTGCAAACTTTGAAATTGTGCCCTGTGCACCAAAGGTCTAGGTCATTAATATATACCAGGAAAAGCAAGGGTCCCGACACTGACCCCTGGGGAACTCCACTACAAACCTTCCTCCAGCCCGAAAAAACATCCATTAACCACTACTCTTTGTTTCCTATCACTCAGCCAATTCCGTATCCATATTGCTACTGTCCCTTTTATTCCATGAGCTGTATCTTTGCTCACAAGTCTGTTGTGTGACTCTGTATCAAACGCCTTTTGAAAGTCCATGTTCACCACATCAACAGCATTGCCCTCATCAACCCTCTCTGTTACCTCCTCAAAATACTCCAGCAAGTTAGTTAAACAGGATTTTCCCTTAAGAAAGCTATGCTGGCTTTCCCTAATTAACTCGCATTTATCCATGTGACTATTAATTTTGTCCCGAATTATCTTTTCTAGAAGTTTCCCCACCACCAGAGACTGGCCTGTAGTTTCTGGGCTTATCTTTACATGTTTGCAATTCTCCAGTTCTCTGTCACCACCTCCCAAGTCTAAGGAAGACTGGAAAATTATGGTCAGTGCCTCTGTGATTTCCACTCTCACTTCCCTCAGTATCCTTGGATGCCTCTCATTCGGTCCTGGTGCTTTATCCACTTTAAGTACAGACAGCCTATCTAATAGGATCCCCCTTATCAATTTTAAACCCTTCTAGTGTCTGAATTACCTCCTCTTTCACCATGGCCTGGGTTGCATCTTCTTCCTTGGTAAAGACAGATGCAACGTATTCATTTAATACCTCAGCCTTGCCCTCTGCCTCGATGTGTAAATCCCCTTTCTGGTCCCTAATCGGACATGCGCACAAATCCCACTCATTTTTCTAACTCCACCTTTTCTCCCCAGGATTTTTACAGTCACAGTAACTGGATTGAATTGGGCTTCACAAAACCAAACAGCAAGATCATTCTACCAGGCAGCGATATCGGACTGCTAGCAGGTAAGATCCAAACAGAATCAACATCGCTGACCCTCACTAGGGTACAATCACACAGGAACAGGAGGAGGCCCATTCAGCCCCCTCTCGAGCCTGTTACACAGGAACAGGAGGAGGACCATTCAGCCCCCTCTCGAGCCTGTTACACAGGAACAGGAGGAGGCCCATTCAGCCCCCTCTCGAGCCTGTTACACAGGAACAGGAGGAGGCCCATTCAGCCCCTCTCGAGCCTGTTACACAGGAACAGGAGGAGGCCCATTCAGCCCCTTCTCGAGCCTGTTACACAGGAACAGGAGGAGGCCCATTCAGCCCCTCTCGAGCCTGTTACACAGGAACAGGAGGAGGCCCATTCAGCCCCCTCTCGAGCCTGTTACACAGGAACAGGAGGAGGACCATTCAGCCCCCTCTCGAGCCTGTTACACAGGAACAGGAGGAGGCCCATTCAGCCCCCTCTCGAGCCTGTTACACAGGAACAGGAGGAGGCCCATTCAGCCCCTCTCGAGCCTGTTACACAGGAACAGGAGGAGGCCCATTCAGCCCCCCTCTCGAGCCTGTTACACAGGAACAGGAGGAGGCCCATTCAGCCCCTCTCGAGCCTGTTACACAGGAACAGGAGGAGGCCCATTCAGCCCCTCTCGAGCCTGTTACACAGGAACAGGAGGAGGCCCATTCAGCCCCTTCTCGAGCCTGTTACACAGGAACAGGAGGAGGCCCATTCAGCCCCTTCTCGAGCCTGTTACACAGGAACAGGAGGAGGCCCATTCAGCCCCTTCTCGAGCCTGTTGCACAGGAACAGGAGGAGGCCCATTCAGCCCCTTCTCGAGCCTGTTACACAGGAACAGGAGGAGGCCCATTCAGCCCCTCTCGAGCCTGTTACACAGGAACAGGAGGAGGCCCATTCAGCCCCTTCTCGAGCCTGTTACACAGGAACAGGAGGAGGCCCATTCAGCCCCTCTCGAGCCTGTTACACAGGAACAGGAGGAGGCCCATTCAGCCCCTCTCGAGCCTGTTACACAGGAACAGGAGGAGGCCCATTCAGCCCCCTCTCGAGCCTGTTACACAGGAACAGGAGGAGGCCCATTCAGCCCCTCTCGAGCCTGTTACACAGGAACAGGAGGAGGCCCATTCAGCCCCTCTCGAGCCTGTTACACAGGAACAGGAGGAGGCCCATTCAGCCCCCTCTCGAGCCTGTTACACAGGAACAGGAGCAAGAGGCCCATTCAGCCCCTTCCCGAGCCTGTTACACTGGAACAGGAGGAGGCCCATTCAGCCCCTCGAGCCTGTTCCTCCATTCAATTAGATCATGACTGATCTGTATCTCAACTCCATCTCCCCCCCTTGGTTCTGTAACCCTTAATCCCCTCACCCAGTAAAAATCCATCAATCTCAGGTTTGAAATTTCCAATTGACCCCCCGGCCTCGACAGCTTTCCGGGGGAGAGAGTTCCAGATTCCCACTCCCCTTTGCGTGAAGAAGTGCTTCATGACATCACTCCTGAACGGCCTGGCTCTGATTTTAAGGTTATGCCCCCTTGTTCTGGACTCCCCCTCCCCGACCAGAGGAAATAGTTTCTCTCTATCGACCCGATCGAATCCTTTAATCATCTTAAACCCCCCTCGATTCGATCACCCCCCTTAATCTTCTACACTTGAGGGAATACAAGCCCAGTCTGTGCAAGTGGTCCTCACAATTTAACCCTTTCAGCCCCAGGATCATTCTGGTGGATCTGCACTGCACCCTGCCCCCGAGGACAGTATATCCTTCCTGAGGGGCAGGGGACCAGAACTGAACACACTGACTGCAGATGGAGATCACGAAAAGGATATTCAGAGTTTAGGTGGCTGGAACGGTTACCCGTGCATTGAGATCAGTCCTTTAACAGAGTGTGATCCTTCTATGTCTTACAGTAAAGGATGAGCAGACATGCAGGGACTGTGCAACGGACGTCTGTCGCAATAACATCCTCGATGATATCAAATCCAGGAAGGTCCTCACCACTGGTTACTTCAATATCTTTCCATTTGGCAAGCCAAGCGGTGAGTGTGTGAAAGGAGGGAGTGCGGAGGCCGTTAGATAAATGGGGGCCTAAAACATCTAATGTTTCAGAACTCCCACCAACAACCAGCTCAGGGACTGTATACGCGGGATGTGGGCGTCGCTGTCCAGGCCAGCATTTATCGCCCATCCCTACTTGCCCTTGAGAAGGTGGCGGTGAGCTGCCTCCTTGAACCGCTGCAGTCCATGTGGGGTAGGTACACCCACAGTGCTGTTAGGGAGAGAGTTCCAGGATTTTGACCCAGCGACAGCGAAGGAACGGCCGATATAGTTCCAAGTCAGGATGGTGTGTGACTTGGAGGGGTAACTGGCAGGTGGTGGTGTTCCCCTGCGTCTGCTGCCCTTGTCCTTCGAGGCGGTAGAGGTCGCGGGTTTGGAAGGAGCTGTCGAAGGAAGAGTTGGCGAGTTGCTGCAGTGCGTGGATGCAGTTTATACGGACTTCCAGAAGGCATTCGATAATGTTCCACATGAGAGACTGTCCGCTAAAATTGAAGTTCCTGGAGCTGAAATCAAAATAGTGACCCTGGTTCGGAGTCTGGTTAGACAGGAAGAGAGCAAGTGGGTGCTTAAATCGGAAAGCAGTAATGAGTGATGTCCTGCAAGCATTTGTTCCTCAGCTATTCATTCATAGTTGTTAATGACTCAGCCGGTGGAATATGGAACCAAGAGTCCAAGTTTACCAATGACATAAGATGGGTGGAATAGTGCAGGCTCAGGAGCTCATAATTACACAGAGACATTGCTGGATTAAGTAAGTCAGCAAAAGTGTGGGAGGTGATTTCAACACAGGTACATTGTGTTCCTTCAACTTCGAACAAATAAAGGATCAATGCAAGTTATGATTTAAGTGGTGAAAAGGTAGGAATATTGGAGGTCAGAATAGACTTAGGGGACCAAGTTGACACACCATTGAAATGCAGGAGTCAGAAAAAATATTTTAACAAGACTAATGATGTGTTAATAACTACAGGTCTAGAATGTAAAAAAAGGAAGGTGGTGCAGTGGGTAATACATTGGCATGGATAGAAGATTGGCCAGATAACAGGAAACAGAGAGTAGGTACAAATGGGTCATTTTCTGGTTGGCAAGATGTAACGAGTGGTGAGCCACAGGGATCTGTGCTGGGGCCTCAACTTTATACAATTTATATAAATGACTTAGATGAAGGGACCGAAGGTATGGTTGCTAAATTTGCTGATGACACAAATACAGGGAGGAAAGTAACTTGTGAAGAGGACATAAGGAGGCTACAAAGGGATAATAGGTTAAGTGAGTGGGTAAAGACCTGGTAAACAGAGTATAATGTGGGAAAGTGTGAAATTGTCCACTTTGGCAGGAAGAATAAAAAAGCAGCATATTATCTAAATGGTGAGAGATTGCAGAGCTCTGCGATGCAGAGGGATCTGGGTGTCCGAGTGCGTGAATCGCAAAAGGTGAGTATGCAGGTACAGCACGTAATTAGGAAAGCTAATAGAATGTTATCGTTTATTGCGAGGGGAATTGAATATAAAAGTAGGGAGGTTATGCTTCAGCTATACAGGGCATTGGTGAGACCACATCTGGAGTACTGTGTACAGTACTGGTCTCCTTATTTAAGGAAGGATGTAAATGTGTTGGAGGCAGTACAGAGAAGGTTTACTAGACTAATACCTGGAATGGACGGGCTGTCTTATGAGGAAAGATTGGACAGGCTAGGCTTGTATCCGCTGGAATTTCGAAGAGTAAGAGGCGACTTGATTGAAACATATAAGATCCTGAGGGGTCTTGACAGTGTTATGGCTGGGTGAGGAGGAGTTCTCAGGCTCCCCTCTCGCCCTTCCTCTTACTTGACCTCAACAAAGTTCATTCCTTTTATAAAAACGGTCATTGTGTTTACCACCTCTGTGAGTGTTTTATCTTTTTCCTTGAATGTGATTGCAAAAGAACCAATCGGACAGGTTTTCTTGAGCTTAAACAAGGAAGTGGCAAGTTTATTATACTTAACATATTAATCCAGATTTAAAAATACTAAAAATACACTACACAGTCACGCACACATTCACACGAGAATCTCAGACACACACAAATAGATTACAGAGAGATATGGATTTGGTGGTTGGATTAAGTCGGGAATAAATGAAACTTAAATACAGTCTGTAAATCCAGTAGACCTCGGTTAAAGCTGTATTCTTGAAGTCCTCATTGGTCAAAGTGCACTGTTGTTGGCTTGCTTTGCTCAGAGTTTTCCTGAAGGCAGAATTAGTGGTTGATTCTCTTCCCCGGTTGCTGGCTGTAGCAGTCTGTGGGCTTGGAGGGTCCCCAGTCGGGGCCAGTTCTTTCCTTGATATTTTCTGCGGAGAGAGAGACACACACACAGAGGTTCGCTGTTGTATACACTCAGTTACGACCTGTCTGCTGTCTGTGTCACAAAACTTCCAGTTTCTTCAGAGATGAACAGGCAGTCACGTGGTTCTATCAATCCCCTTTGTTTTTAATGAGGTACAAAGTCTAAACCCAAAACTCCTCTTCGGTGGGGTTGCCTGTGTGTGCCCACTGGAGGGACGTCTCCACCTCGGGATGCCTCAGGATGACTTTGAATGGCTCGATACCGAGGGTGATCTGGCTAATCTACTCGGTTAGCCAAAGCATTGTTCTTCTTAGACTTTTTGTCTCCAGTCCAATCTCCTGGCGTTTCAGATGTAAATGGCAGTGGTCATCTTGGCTGCGAGTTTTTTTTACAAGTTACTGTGTGATTTTGTTCCACTAAAAGTCCAATGTAAGTTTCCAGCCGATGAAATTAATATGTCCCATTTGGCATAAAGGGTTTTCCTGACAACGGGGTGGATGTTTCCCCTTGTGGGAGAATCTAGAATTAGGGGTCACTGTTTAAAAATAAGGGGTCGCCCATTTAAGACAGAAATGGCGATAAATCTTTTCTCTCAGAGGGTCGTGAGTCTTTGGAATTCTCTTCCTCAAAAGGTGGTGGAAGCAGAGTCTTTGAATATTTTTAAGGCAGAGGTAGATAGATTCTTGGTAAGCAAGGGGTTGAGGTTACAGTCAGATCAGCCATGATCTTATTGAATGGCGGAGCAAGCTCGATGGGCCGAGTGGCCTACTCCTGTTCCTAATTCGTACGTTCATATGTCACAGCATCCCAACCTTAACATAGAACGTTACAGTGCAGTACAGGCCCTTCGGCCCTCGATGTTGCGCCGACCTGTGAAACCATCTGACCTTCACTATTCCATTTTCATCTATATGTCTATCCAATGACCACTTAAATGCCCTTAAAGTTGGCGAGTCTACTACTGCTGCAGGCAGGGCGTTCCACGCCCCTACTACTCTCTGAGTAAAGAAACTACCTCTGACATCTGTCATATATCTATCACCCCTCAACTTGAAGCTATGTCCCCTCGTGTTTGCCATCACCATCCGAGGAAAAAGACTCTCACTATCCACCCTATCTAACCCTCTGATTATCTTATATGTCTCTATTAAGTCACCTCTCCTCCTCCTCCTCTCCAACGAAAACAACCTCAAGTCCCTCAGCCTTTCCTCGCAAGACCTTCCTTCCATACCAGGCAACATCCTAGTAAATCTCCTCTGCACCCTTTCCAAAGCTTCCACATCCTTCCTATAATGCGGTGACCAGAACTGCACGCAATACTCCAGGTGCGGCCGCACCAGAGTTTTGTACAGCTGCAGCATGACCTCGTGGCTCCGAAACTCGATCCCCCTACTAATAAAAGCTAACACACCATATGCCTTCTTAACAGCCCTATTAACCTGGGTGGCAACTTTCAGGGATTTATGTACCTGGACACCAAGATCTCTCTGCTCATCGACACTACCAAGAATCTTCCCATTAGCCCAGTACTCTGCATTCCTGTTACTCCTTCCAAAGTGAATCACCTCACACTTTTCCGCATTAAACTCCATTTGCCATCTCTCGGCCCAGCTCTGCAGCCTATCGATGTCCCTCTGTACCCTACAACATCCTTCGGCACTATCCACAACTCCACCGGCCTTCGTGTCATCCGCAAATCTACTAACCCACCCTTCTACACCCTCATCCAGGTCATTTATAAAAATGACAAACAGCAGTGGCCCCAAAACGGATCCTTGCGGAACACCACTAGTAACTAAACTCCAGGATGAACATTTGCCATCAACCACCACCCTCTGTCTTCTTTCAGCTAGCCAATTTCTGATCCAAAGCTCTAAATCACCTTCTATCTGCTCTTCCTCAAGAAGAGAGTTCCCAGGCTAGTCCGTCTTTCAAATGGCAGTTGATGCGATGACGGTGAGTTAAGGATTTGTGCCAAGCTTTGCCTGATAAAATTTTGGTATGGATTCCCAAAGGCAGGAATAGGAGACAGGAATAGCAGCGAGTATGCCTCACAAACAATTCTCGGGAATTCTTAATTTGCCACTCCTTTATTAATCCCCCAAAAAAAACAAGCCCAGCAAGATACTTGTGACTGCTCCACCCAGTTCGACATGTTCCATGAATTCATCATCGATTTCATCATCATGACTATTTTTGAAAGGGAGGGGTTGAATGGCGTCAGACAGCATCTGCGGAGAGAGAAACAGACTTTACATTTCTGGTCAATAGCTGTTTCCCTTGAATCCTCCTTTGGTTGGATCTTGTTGGCAATGATTTCTAACATATCTGTGGCATTGGCCCAGGGGCCAGACCCCCAAGCAACCCCCTGCTAGTTAGACCATACCCCCTCACCCATTAACCATAGTGCTGGGTCAGATAGGTTGCTGGAACTGTGAGCTGACGTTAGGTATTCGGGCATCCGGGACGTCAGCAAGGTCAGCATTTATCGCCCATCCCTAATTGCCCCTTGAGAAGGCGGTGGTGAGCTGCCTTCTTGAACCGCTGCAGCCCCTGTGGGGTAGGTACACCCACAGTGCTGTTAGGGAGGGAGTTCCAGGATTTTTGACCCAGCGACAGTGAAGGAACGGCCGATATAGTTCCAAGTCAGGATGGTGTGTGACTTGGAGGGGGACTTGCAGCTGGTGGTGTTCCCATGCATCTGCTGCCCTTGTCCTTCTAGTTGGGAGAGGTCACGGGTTTGGAAGGTGCTGTCTAAGGAGCCTTGGTGCATTACTGCAGTGCATCTTGTAGATGGTACACACTGCTGCCACTGTGTGTCGGTGGTGGAGGGGGTGAATATTTGTGGATGGGGTGCCAATCAAGCGGGCTGCTTTGTCTGAGGTACAATTACCGACCTGCAGGAAACACGGTTTGAACTGTTTCCGTTCAATGCTGCAATGTTTGGAAAACTTGACAGCAGGAACTGTTCCCTCAGGAAAAGCTTGTTTTACTGTGAAATATCAACTCCATTTTACTGTCTTGGACATGTTGTTATCCAGGACTGAACTGCACCTCCTCCCACCCCCTCTCCATCTCACCCTATCACCATATGCTTCTATCAATCCCCTTTGATTTTAATGAGGTCCAAAGTCAAAGGTCCTGGCCCTCCGACAGTGCGGCAATCCCTCAGTACTGACCCTCCGACAGTGCGGCAATCCCTCAGTACTGACCCTCCGACAGTGCGGCAATCCCTCAGTACTGACCCTCCGACAGTGCGGCAATCCCTCAGTACTGACCCTCCGACAGTGCGGCAATCCCTCAGTACTGACCCTCCGACTGTGCGGCAATCCCTCAGTACTGACCCTCCGACAGTGCGGCAATCCCTCAGTACTGACCCTCCCACAGTGCGGCACTCCCTCAGTCCTGACCCTCCGACAGTGCGGCACTCCCTCAGTCCTGACCCTCCGACAGTGCGGCACTCCCTCAGTCCTGACCCTCCGACAGTGCGGCACTCCCTCAGTACTGACCCTCCGACAGTGCGGCACTCCCTCAGTACTGACCCTCCGACAGTGCGGCACTCCCTCAGTACTGACCCTCCGACAGTGCGGCACTCCCTCAGTACTGACCCTCCGACAGTGCGGCACTCCCTCAGTACTGACCCTCCGACAGTGCGGCACTCCCTCAGTACTGACCCTCCGACAGTGCGGCACTCCCTCAGTACTGACCCTCCGACAGTGCGGCACTCCCTCAGTACTGACCCTCCGACAGTGCGGCACTCCCTCAGTCCTGACCCTCCGACAGTGCGGCACTCCCTCAGTCCTGACCCTCCGACAGTGCGGCACTCCCTCAGTACTGACCCTCCGACAGTGCGGCACTCCCTCAGTACTGACCCTCCGACAGTGCGGCACTCCCTCAGTCCTGACCCTCCGACAGTGCGGCACTCCCTCAGTCCTGACCCTCCGACAGTGCGGCACTCCCTCAGTCCTGACCCTCCGACAGTGCGGCACTCCCTCAGTCCTGACCCTCCGACAGTGCGGCACTCCCTCAGTCCTGACCCTCCGACAGTGCGGCACTCCCTCAGTCCTGACCCTCCGACAGTGCGGCACTCCCTCAGTCCTGACCCTCCGACAGTGCGGCACTCCCTCAGTCCTGACCCTCCGACAGTGCGGCACTCCCTCAGTCCTGACCCTCCGACAGTGCAGCACTCCCTCAGTACTGACCCTCTGACAGTGCGGCACTCCCTCAGTACTGACCCTCCGACAGTGCAGCACTCCCTCAGTACTGACCCTCCGACAGTGCGGCACTCCCTCAGTACTGACCCTCCGACAGTGCGGCACTCCCTCAGTACTGACCCTCCGACAGTGCGGCACTCCCTCAGTACTGGTCACCTGTCCTAATATCTGCCTGTTGGTCAGATATTTTGTCTGATTTACAACCCGGTAAACTCATTAGGATAATTTACGATGCTGAAGTTGTTATATAATTGCACATTGTTGATGATTTATTGCATAATTGTATTTCCAGGAAAATGCAGCCACGGAGGATCGATTGACAGCACCAGTTCACGGAGCGCTAAGGGTGGAATCAATAAGGACGATCTCCGATCTCCACATGGTTACCTCCATGAAGAGGCAGCGCGTGTGGCCATTGCTGCGACCGAGGAGGCATTTGAGCAAGTCAGAGACGCCGTCGGAGACAAATTCTTCTTGAGGTGAGGCACATGTAGTCAAAGAGCTCACACCTTACACGTGTAACTCCACCAACTGGACTGTGTGGAGGGAGCTTTACTCTGTATCTAACCCCGTTTTTTTCATGTCGAGGGGGCCTTTATTCCTCAGGCCCCCTTTATATACATATTGTTAAAATAACTTTATTTTAACTTCATTAAAGTTAATAAAGCAAGCGGCCCGGCACTAGCTCCTTGACCCCCCAAGATCTCCGGCTGAAAAGTCGGGGCCAACAAGATAGCCACCCCACTCGAAATAGGGGTGAGGTGACTCATGTAGACCCCACCCTGCCACTCCAGGAGCCAGGTGGCTTCGTCTCCCGGAACGGTGTGGGTTTCCTGCAGAAAGCTCACCGCGTATCTCCCTTCCCTGAGGAATGAGAGATTGTGAAATCTGCGGTGAGACCCCCTGCTGCCGTTGATGTTGAGGCTGGCTATGGTTATCTTCATGTCAAAACTACTTAAAACCCGTCACCAACAGCTCACCGTGAGGAGGGAGTGGAAGTGCACCTGGCCTTCCACTCCCCCAGCAACCCATTGAGGAACACATTAAAACGGCGCCTCTCAACCAGTTTCACGCCCGCGCGCTTGCCCGCTTTCTTCAGGGCAGCACAGACGGGCTAGATGATCAGCGCCAGACTCGACCAACGGCCGAGGACCAGCTGAACTTTATTGCAGCAACCCCTGCAAGCCGCAAAGAAATCCCGGAGTTCCGCCGTGGGGAAGAGGGGAGATTCGGTGGGAGGCACGAGGAACTCCACCACCTCACTGGTGATGGAATCAAGGTCGTCCTCCGTGCCCCACACCGAGTCCCCATCCTCTTCTGGGTCGTCACCGCCAGCGGTCAAAAAACCCACCACACACTGTGGGGTGGACGTCCCGGCCTCGCCAGTTGGTCCTGCCTCCGTCACGATCCCACCCCCAGGATCGATGGCGGAGGAGTCCTCTCTGGGTTCTACTGTGAAACTGGAGCTTGTGGGCTCCAGCGGTCCAGGACCCCCCTCCACCTCCGTCCCCAGGCCAATGAGTGGTCCAGGGGAGACGGAGGTTCCCGACTCCGGAAATCCAGCCGGAGCCGAGACCGGAGGCGGAGAGAGGAGGCTATCTCCCGCTCCGCCAGCACCCACAGGCCCAGCAGATGGGGCAGCATTCTCAGTTATAACCGGGTCGGGTGTCTCCTGGTTGGTGGTGGACTCCGGCTGGGAGGGCCTACCCTTTGGGGCCTCGCCCTCCCCTTCACTCAGGGCACCCGACCCAGTGGCAGTGGCAGAATGGGCGGCGTCCCCAGGCTCCCCCACCACAAGCAGGGCCCCACTTACTCATTCAGGAGGGGCCTCACGTACCGGGGCCTTCCCCTCTCCTCCATCCTGAGGGGTAGGGAGCTCCTGCCCATACTTTGCAGCCTTGACGATGGTGGCGACGGTAGGGGGAACCTGGGGACCCGAAACAGGAGACAGCTCCCCTCCAACAGATGGGCTCCGCACCTCAGGGCCCCTCGTTACCTCTGTGGAGGGGTGCCTTCTCCTCTTTTCCCAGTTGGGCGCAGAGGCTCAGAGACCTCCATGTCATCAGAGGCCTCCACCTCCGCACCCTCCTTTTTTTTTTAGTTACTCTGGGCCTGAGCCCAGCCCTGGGACAGGTAGATTCTTACGAACATGCCCCACCCCCTTGCAGATGTGGCACCGCGCCCTGTCCGAGGTCCAAAAGACGCGGTAGGCCGTCCCCTGGAACTCTATACCGAAGTGGCCCTCCAAGACCTCCTCCCGCGCCAGCTGCATGAATAGAACATAGAACATAGAACATTACAGCGCAGTACAGGCCCTTCAGCCCTCGATGTTGTGCCGACCTGTGAAACCATCTGACCTACACTATTCCATTTTCATCCATATGTCTATCCAATGACCACTTAAATGCCCTTAAAGTTTGCGAGTCTACTTCTGCTGCAGGCAGGGCGTTCCACGCCCCTACTACTCTCTGTGTAAAGAAACTACCTCTGACATCTGTCCTATATCTATCACCCCTCAACTTAAAGCTATGTCCCCTCGTGTTTGCCATCACCATCCGAGGAAAAAGACTCTCACTATCCACCCTGTCCAGCCCTCTGATTATCTTATATGTCTCCATTAAGTCACCTCTTCTCCTCCTTCTCTCTAACGAAAACAACCTCAAGTCCCTCAGCCTTTCCTCTTAAGACCTTCCCTCCATACCAGGCAACATCCTGGTAAATCTCCTCTGCACCCTTTCCATAGCTTCCACATCCTTCCTATAATGCGGTGACCAGAACTGCACGCAATACTCCAGGTGCGGCCTCACCAGAGTTTTGTACAGCTGCAGCATGACCTCGTGGCTCCGAAACTCGATCCCGCTACTAATAAAAGCTAACACACCATATGCCTTCTTAACAGCTCTATTAACCTGGGTAGCAACCTTCAGGGATTTATGTACCTGGACACCAAGATCTCTCTGCTCATCTACACTACCAAGAATCTTCCCATTAGCCCAGTATTCTGCAATCCTGTTACTCCTTCCAAAGTGAATCACCTCACACTTTTCCGCATTAAACTCCATTTGCCATCTCTCAGCCCAGCTCTGCAGCCTATCTATGTCCCTCTGTAACCTACAACATCCTTCGGCACTATCCACAACTCCACCGACCTTCGTGTCATCCGCAAATTTACTAACCCACCCTTCTACACCCTCATCCAGGTCATTTATAAAAATGACAAACAGCAGTGGCCCCAAAACAGAACCTTGCGGTACACCACTAGAAACTATACTCCAGGATGAACATTTGCCATCAACCACCACCCTCTGTCTTCTTTCAGCTAGCCAATTTCTGATCCAAAGCTCTAAATCACCTTCAATCCCATACTTCCGTATTTTCTGCAATAGCCTACCGTGGGGAACTTTATCAAACGCCTTACTGAAATCCATATACACCACATCCACGGCTTTACCCTCATCCACCTGTTTGGTCACCTTCTCGAAAAACTCAATAAGGTTTGTGAGGCACAACCTACCTTTCACAAAACCGTGCTGACTATCGCTAATGAACTTATTCTTTTCAAGATGATTATAAATCCTATCTCTTATAACCTTTTCCAACATTTTACCCACAACTGAAGTAAGGCTCACAGGTCTATAATTACCAGGGCTGTCTCTACTCCCCTTCTTGAACAAGGGGACAACATTTGCTATACTCCAGTCTTCCGGCACTATTCCTGTCGACAATGACGACATAAAAATCAAGGACAAAGGCTCTGCAATCTCCTCCCTGGCTTCCCAGAGAATCCTAGGACAAATCCCATCTGGCCCAGGGGACTTATCTATTTTCACACTTTCCAAAATTGCTAACACCTCCTCCTTGTGAACCTCAATCCCATCTAGCCTAGTAGTCTGTATCTCAGTATTCTCCTCGACAACATTTTCTTTCTCCACTGTAAATACTGACGAAAAATATTCATTTAACACTTCCCCTATCTCCTCCGATTCCACACACAACTTCCCACTACTATCCTTGATTGGCCCTAACCTATCTCTAGTCATTCTTTTATGCCTGATATACCTATAGAAAGCCTTAGGGTTTTCTTTGATCCTATCCGCCAATGACTTCTCGTGTCCTCTCCTTGCTCTTCTTATCTCTCCCTTTAGATCCTTCCTGGCTAGCTTGTAACTCTCAAGCGCCCTAACTGAGCCTTCACGTCTCATCCTAACATAAGCCTTCTTCTTCCTCTTGACAAGCTCTTCAACTTCTTTAGTAAACCACGGCTCCCTCGCTCGACAACCTCCTCCCTGCCTGACAGGTACATACTTATCAAGGACACGCAGTAGCTGCTCCTTGAATAAGCTCCACATTTCGATTGTGCCCATCCCCTGCAGTTTCCTTCCCCATCCTACGCATCCTAAATCTTGCCTAATCGCATCATAATTTCCTTTCCCCCAGCTATAATTCTTGCCCTGCGGTATATACCTGTCCCTGCCCATCGCTAAGGTAAACCTAACCGAATTGTGATCACTATCACCAAAGTGCTCACCAACTTCTAAATCTAACACCTGGCCGGGTTCATTACCCAGTACCAAATCCAATGTGGCATCGCCCCTGGTTGGCCTGTCTACATACTGTGTCAGAAAACCCTCCTGCACACACTGGACAAAAACAGACCCATCTAAAGTACTCGAACTATAGAATAGCTGGCGGGGGACGGAGTAGACATGTCGGAGGCTGTGCTCCCGAAGACCGAGCGAGACTGGGGTGATCCCTGACCTCACCTCCCCCAGATGGTGTAGATGGGGGAGGAGGAGCTCATCAGGAATGAAGGGTGGGACGTTCGACAAGGTTACCCGATGTGCAGTGACCCCCACAGAGTTCACTGGCAGGAAACTCCCACCCACTGTGAGCCCCGTACTTAGGGCGAGGGACACAGCCCGCTCGGTCTTCAGGAAGAACACAGCCTTCCCAAACATCTTTGAGGCTGCAACAATGGCCGAGGGGCCGACAACCACGGCCATTGCCTTAACGCAAGCCTCAATAGTCATGGTAGGGTGGGTGTAACTCTTCACCCCATGCTTTGATGTCAATGTTCTAAATGGTGACGGAGCCACAGGAGCAGCTGCTGCAGCATCGGAGGACCCCGCCACCGGACAGGACTGTGAAGCCATGGGGTAGAAGAGTCACACCCACCATTGAGAGAGAGAAAAAATTGAAATCGAGAGAAAGGAATAACTAATAACGAATTATCGCAAAAAGCAAAAAAGCACAGACTGGAGGGTATGGCGAGGGAGAGGCGCTGAACGAGAGGAGGGTCAGGAGGAATCAGTCTCTTTGCCGGTGTTAATGCAGGCAGTCCTTTTGCTGGTCTTCCAGTTGGTGGTGGGAGGGGGTGCGATGTCTTCACTGGGGACAGCTGTAGCTGCCCAGACACACTCTGCTTCCAATGTGCTTTACACAGTCAAGAGAAAGTCTCTTCACCTGGGCAGCTCCAGCTTTCCCAGGCTAGCTCATTGGGGTGGGGAGGGAGCTCCTATTCAATGCTGTTAAAACACAGGAGCTCCCTGTCCAAACAAACAACCCCACCCAAAGTCTTCCGGTCTCTTCCTTTCCCCCTCCCCACAACAATCAATGAAAGGGCTACAAAACCCAAACTCACAAGAGCTGACAGTTCTTCGAGTTTCCTGCTTTCTTCTTCCAAAAAGACAGATGGAAATCCTTCGTTTCAGTCTCAGTCTCTCCCTCTTGCAGCAGTCACGCAGCCTCCAGCCTCTGCACACAACAACAGTCAGCTGCACCTCGTTGATGCACTCAGCACCTCCAATTAGCCAGCAGCCAATCCCAGTGCTGTATCTGTCCTGGGAGTGTTTGATGGGGACAGTGGAAAGGGAGCTTTACTCTGTATCTAACCCCCGTTTTTTTTTAAGGTGGCCTTTATACCCCAGGCCCCTTTTATATTTTTCACATCGAGGGGGCCTTTATTCCTCATATTTACAGTTTTAAATAACTTTATTAAAACCAGATAAATCAACAAAAACTTAAATTAAAATGCCATTCTCAGCGTCGACAATGCACTCCAGTCCCTGCGGTGCCCGCCGGTCGCGGAAGGCCTCAAGCGTACCGGCGGACACCGCATGCTCCTTCTCCAGGGACACCCGGGCGCGAACGTAACCACGGAAGAGGGGCAGGCAATCGGGGAGGGCAGACCCCCCGACGGCCCGCAACCTGGACCTGTGAATTGCCACCTTGGCCAGGCCCAGGAGCAGACCGACGAGGAGATCCTCCTCCCGGCCCAAGCCCCTCCGCACCGGGTGCCCACAGATCAGGAGCGTGGGGCTGAAGTGCAGCCAGAATTTGAGGAGCAGCCCCTTCAGATACTCAAATAGTGGCTGCAACCTCGCACACTCCGTATAAATGTGGAACACGGACTCGTCCAGGCCGCAGAAAGTACAGGTGGCCTGGGAGTCCGTGAACCTACTTAAAAGTCTATTGCACGGGACTGCTCTGTGCAGCACCCTCCACCCCAGGTCCCCGATGTAAAGGGGGAAGACTCCCGCGTAGAGAGACCTCCATCGGGGTTTCCCCTCGCCGCCAAATGGCAACGCGGACCGCCAGGGCGTGTCCGGCCGGCTGACGAGGGCGAGGAAGTGGAGAGTGTGCAGGAGCAGCCCGTACAGGAAACCCCTCCGCGCCGATTGGAATGGCACGGAGGGCATTTCCGAGAGGCGGCTCGGGTTGTGCGGGACCGGCTCCCGAGGAGGGTTTCGGGGCCTGGGTCCGATGAGCAGTTCTGGCCGAGCATGGGTCAGCTCGGCCGGGATCGCTCCGCACTCCCGAGCCCCCTCGCCACCCGCAGTGAGGGGCGTCCCGGGGTTTTCGGCTACTCCTCCGCCCGCCGGACCGTCCCTGGAGTCGGCTGCCTGGACAGCCGAGGCGCTCCCCTCCGCCAGCGGGGGAGCGCCCTGACTGGAGGCGACCATGTTCCAGACTCGGAATAGATCCCGGGAAAAGACAGGCAACTCCCTCAGAAAGGCGCGGCTAATGTACTCCACCGGGAGCTGCGTGTCGTCTTGAAGGCAGTGACACTGGCGGAAAAAATACGTCGCCAGCGCACACCATCTGGGAGGACGCTTGACGTACAGGTATCTCTGCAGGGTCCAAAGGCGGAGAGTCGCAGCCTGGGTGCGGACGCACACCAGCGACTGACCGCCCTCCTCGATCGGGAGAATCAGGACCGCGGCAGAGACCCAGTGTTTCCTCTTGCCCCAGAAGAAATCAACGAGTTTCTTCTGGATCTTGGTGGCAAATACAGGGGGCGGGGCCAAAGTGACCAAACGGTACCACAGCATGGAGGCCACCAGTTGGTTTATGACCAACGCTCGGCCCCTGTAGGAAAGCACTCGGAGCAGTCCTGTCCAGCGCCCCAGCCGAGCGGTGACTTTCGCCGCCAACTCCTGCCAGTTTGCCGGCCTGGCTTCCTCAGCAGGGCTAAGGTGGACTTCCAGATAGAGGAGGTGCGTGGTGCTCCACGCAAAAGGTGTCATCTCCTCCGGCAGGGAGTCCACCCGCCACTGACCAACCAGGAGTCCGCTACATTTCTCCCAATTGATCCTCGCGGAGGACGCGGCAGAAAAGGTCTGCTGGCAGTCGCGCATCCTCCGCAAGTCAACGGGATCTGTGATTGCGAGGAGCACGTCGTCGGCGTAAGCCGAGAGGACGACCCGCATGGCCGGCTCGCGCAGAGCCAATCCCGTCAACCTCCTGCGAAGCAGGCACAGGAAGGGCTCCACGCAGATGGTATACAATTGGCCGGACATGGGGCACCCCTGACGCACTCCTCTCCCAAATCGAAGGGGCGCCGTCAAGGACCCGTTAACTTTGACTAGACACTCTGCAGCGGCGTATAAAAGTCGGACCCGGGCCACGAAATGCGGCCCGAGTCCGAAAGCGCGCAGAGTCCCGAAAAGGTAATCGTGATCCACCCTGTCGAACGCCTTCTCCTGATCGAGGGAGAGAAAGGCGACCGACTGACCAGTCCTCTGGGAAAGATGGATCAGGTCCCGGACCAGGTGGATGTTGTCCTGGATGGACCGGCCCGGGACCGTGAAGGACTGGTCGGGGTGGATCATGTGGGCCAGCACGGAGCCCTGGCGGGTAGACATAGCCCGGGCAAAGATCTTATAATCCGTGCTGAGGAGGGAGACCGGACGCCAGTTTTTAAGCAGGCGGAGATCGCCCCTCTTCGGCAGCAGGACGATGACCGCCCTGCGCCACGAGAGGGGCATCTCCCCGGTCGCCAGGCTTTCCCCCAGGACCCACGCGTAATCGTCCCTCAGGACGTCACAGAACGCCCTGAGGAACTCCACGGTCAACCCATCCAGCCCTGGGGATTTGCCCCTTGAGAGCTGGTGGAGGGCGCCAGTCAGCTCCGCCAACGTGAGCGGAGCCTCCAATACTTCGGCACCCTCCGGGCTGACCTGCGGCAGGTCCTCCCACAAAACTCTGCGCGCATCCTCACTGGACGGATCCGGAGAGAACAACGCACTGTAATACGTCCGGACCAGGAGGCCCATTCCCTCCGGATCCGTGATGGAGGATCCGTCGTCGGCCAGCAGCTCGACGAGCTGTTTACGGACCCCCCGCCATTTTTCCAGCGAGTAGAAGAAGGATGAGGCGTGGTCCAAATCTTCCAGGATCTGGATCCGCAACCTCACGTACGCGCCTCGGGACCCAATGAGCTGCAGGTCCCTCAGCGCGACCTTCTTCTCTTTGTACGCCTGCCACAGGGCCAGGTCCGCGACGGCATGACCGAGGCGGGATTCCAAGTCGAGCACCTCCATCTCAAGGCGCCTGATCTCGGCTTCCCGCCTCTTCGAGTCGACCCCTTCGCCTACTCCTGACAGAAGACGCGGATGTGAGTCTTGCCCACATCCCACCATAGCCTCAAGGAGGGGAAGCCCCCCTGCTTCCTTCTCCAGTCGGCCCAGAATCAACAGAACGAGTCCCGAAATCGCTCGTCCTCCAGCAGCCGGTTGTTAAAGTGCCAGTACGCAGACCCCGCCCGCGTGCGGAGCGGAGTGAACTCCGCCCACACCAGGTGGTGGTCCGAGCACGGCACCAGCCACATGGAGGCCGCCGAGACGCGGGAGACGTACGCCTGCGAAATGTAGAGGCGGTCGATTCGCGACCCCCCTCCTCCAGACCTACACATGAAGGCGCAAGAGTCGGGATGGAGATTCCGCCAGACGTCCACCAAGTTAAAGGAGCTGATCAGTCCCCTCAACTTCTCCACCGACGCTTGGCCGCGCTGGGGACCGGAGCGATCCCACACCTCGAGGGTGCAGTTAAAATCCGCCCCCAAGGATGCTGCACTCGCCGCTATCGATGGAGCTCAAGAGAGCGGACACTTCTTCAAAGAAGCGCGCTTGCAACGCGCCGGGCCTGGGCGCGTACACGTTCACAAAGTGGAGCAGCACGCTACCCAGGCGAACGGCGAGGTGGAGCAAGCGGACCGGCACTAGCTCCTTGACCCCCAAGATCTCCGGCTGAAAAGTCGGGGCCAACAAGATAGCCACCCCACTAGAAATAGGGGTGAAGTGACTCATGTAGACCCCACCTTGCCACTCCAGGAGCCAGGTGGCTTCGTCTCCTGGAACGGTGTGGGTTTCCCGCAGAAAGCTCACTGCGTATCTCCCTTCCCTAAGGACTGAGAGATTGTGAAATCTGCGGTGAGCCCCTCTGCTGCCGTTGATGTTGAGGCTGGCTATGGTTATCTTCATGTCAAAGGTACTTAAAACCCGTCACCAACAGCTCACTGTGAGGAGGGTGTGGAAGTGCACCTGGCCTTCCACTCCCCCAGCAACCCATTGAGGAACACATTAAAACGGCGCCTCTCAACCAGTTTCACGCCCGTGCGCTTGCCCGTCATCTTCAGGGCAGCACGGACGGACTGGATGATCAGCGCCAGATTCGACCAGCGGTCGAGGGCCAGCTGAACTTTATTGCGGCAGCCCCTGCAAACCGCGAGGAAATCCCGGAGTTCCGCCATGGGGATGAGAGGAGATTTGGTGGGAGGCACGAGGGACTCCACCACCTCACTGGCGATGGAATCAAGATCATCCTCCATGCCCCCCACCGAATCCCCATCCTCCTCCGGGTCGTCACCGCCAGCGGCCGACACATCCACCACACACTGTGGGGCGGACGTCCCAGCCGCGCCAGCTGGTCCCGCCTCCGTCGCGATCCCACCCCCAGGATCGATGGCGGAGGAGTCCTCTCTGGGTTCTATTGTAAAACTGGAGCCTGTGGGCGCCAGCAGCCCAGGACCCCCCTCCACCTCCGTCCCCAGGCCAACGAGTGGTCCAGGAGAGATATAAGATCCCGACTCCGGAAATCCAGCCGGAGCCGAGACTGGAGGCGGAGAGAGGAGGCCATCTCCCGCTCCACCAGCACCCACAGGTCCAGCAGATGGGGCAGCATTCTCAGTTTTCACCAGATCAGGTGTCTCCTGGTTGGTGGTGGACTCCGGCTGGGAGGGCTGACCCTCTGGGGCCTCGCCCTCCCCTTCATTCAGGGCACCCGACCCAGTAGCAGTGGCGGAATGGGCGGAGTCCCCAGGCTCCCCCACCACAAGCAGGGCCCCACTTACTCCTTCAGGAGGGGCCTCATGTACCGGGGCCTTCCCCTCCCCGCCATCCTGAGGAATAGGGAGCTCCTGCCCGGACTTTGTAGCCTTGGTGGTGGCGGTAGGGGAAACCTGGGGACCCGAAACAGGAGGCAGCTCCCCTCCAACAGATGGGTCCTGCACCTCAGGGCCCTGTGTTATTTCTGTGGAGGGGTGCCTTCTCCTCTTTTTCCCACTTGGGCGCGGAGACTCAGAGACCTCCATGTCATCAGAGGCCTCCGCCTCCGCACCCTTTTTTTCCTTTTTAGTCACCCTGGGCCTGAGCCCAGCCCTGGGACAGGTGGATTCCATGGGAATGGGCTTTGGGCTGAGCTCAGGCTCGGGTTGAGTCAAAGTGTCCAGGGGACGCGCCCCATGATGTTTCTTTTTTCCCCGCGTCTTCCTTCTGCTCGGACGGACGCTCCCCTCCCCGCCGGAGGCTGTGAAAACCACAGCCTCCGGAACCGACTGAGCGGTGTCTATTGGATGTGTTGGGGGAGCGGGAGGAGGTGCTGTGGAACCACTCTGGGCCGCCGAGGTGGAGCTGGCGGCCGGGAAGTTGGGGCAGTTCTTACGAACATGCCCCACCCCCTTGCAGACGTGGCACCGCGCCCCATCCGAGGTCCAGAAGACGCGGTAGGCCGTCCCCTGAAACTCTATACCGAACTGGCCCTCCAAGACCTCATCCCGTGCCAGCTGCATGAATAGCTGGCGGCAGAAGGAGTAGACATGTCAGAGGCTGTGCTCCTGAAGACCGAGCGGGACTGGGGTGATCCCTGACCTCACCTCCCCCAGATGGTGTAGGTGGGGGAGGAGGAGCTCATCAGGAATGAATGGTGGGACGTTCGACAAGGTTACCCGATGTGCAGTGGCCCCCAGAGGGTCCACTGGCAGGAAAATCCCACCCACTGTGAGCCCCGTACTTAGGGCGAGGGACACAGCCCGCTCGGTCTTCAGGAAGAACACAGCCTTCCCATACATCTTTGAGGCTGCAACAATGGCCGAGGGGCCGACAACCACGGCCATTGCCTTAACACAAGACTCAATAGTCATATTAGGCTGGGTGTAACTCTTCACCCCATGCTTTGATGTTAAGATTTTAAATGGTGACGGGGCCACATGAGCAGCTGTCGCAGCTGCTGCAGCATAGGAGGGCCCCGCCACCGGAGAGGACTGAGAAGTCATGGGGTAGAAGAGTTACAGGCACTTTGCTGAGAGAAAAAAAAAGAGCAAATACAATAAATCAAAAAAGCAACATTTAAAGGATGTAGCACAGGGGAAGAGGCTGAGGGAGAGGAAGGCCAGGAGGAATCAGTCTTTGTTGGTATTTTAAAGAAGTCTTGTAGCTGGTCTTCCAGTTGGGAGGGTGGGGTGATGTCTTCACCTGGGTCAGCTGTAAGCTGCCAAGGCACACGCCTCCTTCACTGTTCAGATAAGAGAAAAGAGAAGAGAAGTCTCTTCACCTGGGCAGCTCCAGCTGTCCCAGGCTTAATAGTTGGGGTGGGGAGGGAGCTCCCTATCCAAAGATGTTAAACACAGGAGCTCCCTATTGAACAATGCAGCCCCACCCAAGGTCTTCAGGTCTCTTCTTTCCCCACCCCCAACAATCAATGAAAAAGACTTCAGGATAAAACAAACTCACAAAAGAGCTTCCAGTTCTCTGCCTTCCTTCCTTTGTTGAAATTTGGAACAAACTTTTGTTTCAGTTTGAATCTCCCTCTTGCAGCAGTCACACAGCCTGCAGCCTCCAACCTGTGCACACAGCCACAGTCAGCTGCACCTCGTTGATGCACTCAGGCTCCCAAATCAGAGAGCAGCCAATCCCAGTGCTGTACCTGTCCTGGGAGTGTTTGATGGGGACGGTGCAGAGGGAGCTTTACTCTGTATCTAACCCCCGTACTGTACCTGTCCTGGGAGTGTTTGATGGGGGACAGTGTATGTCGTTAATCCTATGGAATCTGTAATAAAACCGGAATGTTCTGGAAATACTTAGCAGGTCTGGCCGCATCTGTGTGGAGAGAGAAGCAAAGTTAGCATTTCCGGTCTGTGACCTTTCATCAGAACCGGCAAAGGTTTAAAAAGAATTAGTTTTGAGGCCAGTTAAAGGGGTATGTTTGGGTTTGTTGGGGAAGAAAACAAAAGGGACGGTATGTATGAGGGCAAAGGGGAGGAGAGGTCAAACAACAAAGCTTTCCTGGGACTAAGGTGTGTTCATGCTTGTGGTGAAGGTCAAAGCATTAGTCAGAGAGATTGTTAATGGCAGATTCACGAGCAGCTCTGTCGACATGAAAAACAGGCGCATTGTTAAAAAATAAAATAAAATAATCAACAAAAACAAAAATATTTTAAAGAAAGGCCAATCATGCTCTGAAATTATTGAACTCAATGTTCAGTCTGGCAGGCTGTAGTGTGCCTAATCGGTAGATGAGATGCTGTTCCTCGAGCTTGCGTTGATGTTCACTGGAACACTGCAGCAATCCCAGGACAGAGATGTGAGGATGAGAGCAGGGGGGAGTGTTGAAATGGCAAGCAACCGGAAGCTCAGGGTCCTGCTTGCGGACTGAGCGGAGGTGTTCCGCAAAGCGGTCACCCAGTCTGCGTTTGGTCTCCCCAATATAGAGGAGACCACACTGTGAGCAGCGAATACAGTATACTACATTGAAAGAAGTACAAGTAAATCGCTGCTTCACCTGAAAGGTGTGTTTGGGGCCTGGGATAGTGAGGAGAGAGGAGGTAAATGGGCAGGTACTACACCACCTGCGATTGCAGGGGAAGGTGACATGGGACGGGGATGAGGTGGTGGGGGTAATGGAGGAGTGGACCAGGGTGTCGCGGAGGGAACGATCCCTTCGGAATGCTGACAGGGGAAGGGAGGGGAAGATGCGACTGGTAGTGGCATCACGCTGGAGGTGGCGGAAATGGCGGAGGATGATCCTTTGGATATGGAGGCTGGTGGGGTGGAAAGTGAGGACAAGGGGAACCCTGTCACGGTTCTGGGAGGGAGGGGAAGGGGTGAGGGTAGAGGTGCGGGGAATGGGTCGGACACGGTTGAGGGCCCTGTCAACCACAGTGGGGGGGGGAATCCCCGGTTGAGGAAAAAGGAAGACATATCAGAAGCGTGCCTGTGTTTAATGCCATATGTTGCTAGTTCAGATTGCTGATTTCTGATGCTGTCAATTCTGCAGGTTTTTGAATATTGATAGCCCCTCGTCCCTCACCTTTGTAATCGACATCAGCGGGAGTATGGCAGATAATATCCGTGCCGTCAAAGACAGAAGCGTTTCCATCATTGACGGGACTCGTGGGACCCCGC
This sequence comes from Heterodontus francisci, assembly GCF_036365525.1. Lineage (NCBI taxonomy): Eukaryota > Metazoa > Chordata > Chondrichthyes > Heterodontiformes > Heterodontidae > Heterodontus > Heterodontus francisci. The sequence goes on from NC_090409.1 coordinate 41,124,836, forward strand.
AGGAACCTTGTTTCTACATACTCGTGCCTTTCAATACTTCAGGTCCGACCACGTCGCAGAGTGACGCAGAGTAATATCGAGTTACATAGAAGTAACGGCACAGAAACAGGCCATTCGGCCCATCTGCTCCGTGCTGGTGTTTCTGCCCCACACGAGCCTCCTCCCCATCCCCCCCCCTCTCTCCATCTCACCCAATCACCGTATCCTTCTATTCCTTTCTCCCTCATGTGTTTATCCGGCTTCCCCCTTAAATACATCGATACTATTCACCTCAACCACTCCCTGTGGGAGCGAGTTCCACATTCTCACCACTCTCTGGGGAAAGAGGTTTCTCCGGAATTCCCCATTGGATTTATTAGTGACTGTCTTATATTGATGGCCCCGAGTTCTGGTCTCTCCCCCCACAAGTGGAAACATCTTCTCTACGTCTACCCGATCGAAACCCCCTTCATCATTTTACAGACCTCAATCAGGTCACCCCTCAGCCTTCTCTTTTCCAGAGAAAAGAGCCCAGGCCTGTTCAGTCTTTCCTGATGGTTATAACCTCTCAGTTCTGGGATCATCCTTGTAAATCATTACTGCACTTTCTCCAGGGCTTCACGAAACTCTTCCATCCCCCAACCCAATGACCTCACTCTCACCGAGTCCCATTCCCCCATCACCCTCTGTTACTCACTGACCGACACTGGCCCCCGATCCAGCAACACCTCCATTTTAAAATTCACAACCTTGTTTTCAAATCCCTCATCGGCCCCTCCCTATCCCTGTAACCTCCTCCAGCCCCGGCAACCCTCCCTATCTCTGTAACCTCCTCCAGCCCCGACAACCCTCCCTAGCTCTGTAACCTCCTCCATCCCCGACAACCCTCCCGATCTCTGTAACCTCCTCCAGCCCCGTCAACCCTCCCTATCTCTGTAACCTCCTCCATCCCCTACAACCCTCCCTATCTCTGTAACCTCCTCCAGCCCCTACACCCCTCCCTATCTCTGTAACCTCCTCCATCCCCTACAATCCTCCCTATCTCTGTAACCTTCTCCAGCCCCGTCAACCCTCCCTATCTCTGTAACCTCCTCCAGCCCCGACAACCCTCCCTATCTCTGTAACCTCCTCCATCCCCTACAACCCTCCCTATCTCTCTAACCTCCTCCATCCCCTACAACCCTCCCTATCTCTGTAACCTCCTCCAGCCTCTGCAACCCTCCCTATCTCTGCAACCTCCTCCATCCCCTACAACCCTTCCTATCTCTGTAACCTCCTCCAGCCCCCACAACCCTCGCTATCTCTGTAACCTCCTCCAGCTCCTACAACCCTCCCTATCTCTGTAACCTCCTCCAGCCCCTACAACCCTCCCTATCTCTGTAACCCTCCTCCAGCCCCTACAACCCTCCCTATCTCTGTAACCTCCACCAGCCCCTACAACCCTCCCTATCTCTGTAACCCTCCTCCAGCCCCTACAACCATCCCTATCTCTGTAACCCTCCTCCAGCCCCTACAACCCTCCCTATCTCTGTAACCTCCTCCAGCCCCGACAACCCTCCCTATCGCTGTAACCCTCCTCCAGCCCCTACAACCCTCCCTATCTCTGTAACCTCCTCCAGTCCCGACAACCCTCCCTATCGCTGTAACCTCCTCCAGCCCCTACAACCCTCCCTATCGCTGTAACCTCCTCCAGCCCCTACAACCCTCCGAGATCTCTGCGCTCCCCTCCAGTTCCGGCCTCTCGCCCATCCCCCGATTCCCATCGCTCCACTATTGGTGGCCGTGCCTTCAGCTGCCTGGGGGCCCTAAGCTCTGGAATTCCCTCCCTAAACCTCTCCAACTCTCTCTCTCTCTCCTCCTTTAAGACGCTCCTTAAAAAACCGACCTCTCTGACTGAGCTTTTGGTTGCCGGTCCCTAATATCTCCTGACATGGCTCAGGGTTAGATTCTGCCAGATTTATGCTCCTGTTGAAGCACTCTGAGATGTTTTACTGTATTCAAGGCGTATATTTTGAAGGGATATTTGGCCATGAGAGCATCACCGGCCCGAAATGCATCATGCCATCTCCCCTCACATAGGCACATCATTTGTAGAATGTTTTTGGTTGGAGAGATCCCTGGCAGGGATCTGAGACTCTGACCCACACCGGAGGGGCGGGAGTGATGTCAGGGGATGCTGAGTGGTAGAGGGGGTTGAGGGGAGGGGATGTGAGAGGGTGGGGTGGCGGGGTACATGTAGAATATTGTCAGTTTGATCCTGGTGTCGTTATGAACACAGAACATCACCTATCCCAATTTTATTGCAGATGTTGGCCCCGTGTTTAAAACTACTGACCCACTCCTCTTCAAACAGTACATCTCCTCACTGAGGGCTATCGGAGGAGGAGAAACCCCAGGAATGTGTCTTACTGCACTGCAGGTCTGTATGTGGATCACTCCTATATCTGGGGAATGCCCTCTAACCCCTCTCTCTCACACACCTGTAACTTGAGAGGTCCCTCTAACCCCTCTCTCACACTCCTGTATCTGGGGAGTGCCCTCTAACCCCTCTCTCTCACACACCTGTAACTTGAGAGGTCCCTCTAACCCCTCTCTCACACTCCTGTATCTGGGGAGTGCCCTCTAACCCCTCTCTCTCACACACCTGTAACTTGAGAGGTCCCTCTAACCCCTCTCTCACACTCCTGTATCTGGGGAGTGCCCTCTAACCCCTCTCTCTCACACACCTGTAACTTGAGAGGTCCCTCTAACCCCTCTCTCACACTCCTGTATCTGGGGAGTGCCCTCTAACACCTCTCTCTGGGTATCACTGATTGAGCTAGAATCTTGCCTTCCTTCTCTTTCAGCGCGCACTGACAAACTCAGCTCCAAACTCCCAAATCTACGTCTTCACGGATTCATCAGCCAAGGACGTTGAAATGAAAAACACAATCCTCGCACTGATCCAGGAGACGCACTCCACGGTAAGGATTCCGCACAGGATTATAAAGTTAAACATTCCCCACAAGCACCAGGCCTTTTCTGTCCTGGAGAAACCCAATTGAGGAATGAGTTTCTATTTATCTGCGGAATCAAACACATTATTCACTTTAACAAGCACAGTTCAATACTCAAAGGAAAGAGCGAGGTTAGCAACACAATCCAACACCCGTACGCCAGTGAGAGTCAGTGTGTGTGGGACCCGTACCCCAGTGAGAGTCAGTGTGTGTGGAACCCGTACCCCAGTGAGAGTCAGTGTGTGTGGGACCCGTACCCCAGTGAGAGTCAGTGTGTGTGGGACCCGTACCCCAGTGAGAGTCAGTGTGTGTGGGACCAATACCCCAGTGAGAGTCAGTGTGTGTGGGACCCGTACCCCAGTGAGAGTCAGTGTGTGTGGAACCCGTACCCCAGTGAGAGTCAATGTGTGTGGGACACGTACCCCAGTGAGAGTCAGTGTGTGTGGGACCCGTACCCCAGTGAGAGTCAGTGTGTGTGGGACACGTACCCCAGTGAGAGTCAGTGTGTGTGGGACCCGCCCCACAGTGAGAGTCAGTGTGTGTGGGACCCATACCCCAGTGAGAGTCAGTGCGTGTGGGACCCCTACCCCAGAGAGAAAGTGTGTGTGGAACCCGTACGCCAGTGAGAGTCAGTGTGTGTGGGACCTGTACCCCAGTGAGAGTCAGTGCGTGTGGGACCTGCACCCCAGTGAGAGTCAGTGTGTGTGGGACCTGTACCCCAGTGAGAGTCAGTGCGTGTGGGACCTGCACCCCAGTGAGAGTAAGTGCGTGTGGGACCCGTACCCCAGTGAGAGTCAGTGTGTGTGTGTGGGAGGGACCTGTACCCCAGTGAGAGTCAGTGTGTGTGGGACCTGTACCACAGTGAAAGTCAGTGCGTGTGGGACCCGTACCCCAGTGAGAGTCAATGCGTGTGGGACCCCTACCCCAGAGAGAAAGTGTGTGTGGAACCCGTACGCCAGTGAGAGTCAGTGTGTGTGGGACCCGTACCCCAGTGAACGTCAGTGCGTGTGGGACCTGTACCCCAGTGAGAGTCAGTGTGTGTTGGACCGGGACCCCAGTGAGAGTCAGTGTGTGTGGGACCCGTACCCCAGTGAGAGTCAGTGTGTGTAGAACCGGTACCCCAGTGAGAGTCAGTGTGTGTGGGACCCGTACCCCAGTGAGAGTCAGTGTGTGTGGAACCGGTATCCCAGTGAGAGTCAGTGTGTGTGGGACCCGTACCCCAGTGAGAGTCAGTGTGTGTGTGGGACCCGTACCCCAGTGAGAGTCAGTGTGTGCGGGACCCGTACCCCAGTGAGAGTCAGTGTGTGTGGGACCCATATTACAGTGAGAGTCGGTGTGTGTGTGACCCGTACCCCAGTGAGAGTCAGTGTGTGTGGGACCGGTACCCCAGTGAGAGTCAGTGTGTGTGGGACCCGTACCCCAGTGAGAGTCAGTGTGTGTGGGACCCGTATTACAGTGAGAGTCGGTGTGTGTGTGACCCGTACCCCAGTGAGAGTCAGTGTGTGTGGGACCCATACCCCAGTGAGAGTCAGTGTATGTGGGACCCATACCCCAGTGAGAGTCAGTGTATGTGGGACCCGTATCCCAGTGAGAGTCAGTGTGTGTGGGACCCGTACCCCAGTGAGAGTCAGTGTATGTGGGACCCGTACCCCAGTGAGAGTCAGTGTGTGTGGGACCCGTACGTCAGTGAGAGTCAGTGTGTGTGTGGGACCCGTACCCCAGTGAGAGTCAGTGCGTGTGGGACCTGTACCCCAGTGAGAGTCAGTGTGTGTAGAACCGGTACCCCAGTGAGAGTCAGTGCGTGTGGGACCCCTACCCCAGAGAGAAAGTGTGTGTGGAACCCGTACGCCAGTGAGAGTCAGTGTGTGTGGGACCCGTACCCCAGTGAACGTCAGTGCGTGTGGGACCTGTACCCCAGTGAGAGTCAGTGTGTGTAGAACCGGTACCCCAGTGAGAGTCAGTGTGTGTGGGACCCGTACCCCAGTGAGAGTCAGTGTGTGTGGAACCGGTATCCCAGTGAGAGTCAGTGTGTGTGGGACCCGTACCCCAGTGAGAGTCAGTGTGTGTGTGGAACCCGTACCCCAGTGAGAGTCAGTGTGTGTGTGGAACCCGTACCCCAGTGAGAGTCAGTGTGTGTGGGACCCGTACCCCAGTGAGAGTCAGTGTGTGTGGGACCCGTTCCCCAGTGAGAGTCAGTGTGTGTGGGACCCGTATTACAGTGAGAGTCGGTGTGTGAGTGACCCGTACCCCAGTGAGAGTCAGTGTGTGTGGGACCCATACCCCAGTGAGAGTCAGTGTATGTGGGACCCATACCCCAGTGAGAGTCAGTGTATGTGGGACCCGTATCCCAGTGAGAGTCAGTGTGTGTGGGACCCGTACCCCAGTGAGAGTCAGTGTATGTGGGACCCGTACCCCAGTGAGAGTCAGTGTGTGTGGGACCCGTACGTCAGTGAGAGTCAGTGTGTGTGTGGGACCCGTACCCCAGTGAGAGTCAGTGTGTGTGGGACCCGTACCCCAGTGAGAGTCAGTGTATGTGGAACCCGTACCCCAGTGAGAGTCAGTGTGTGTGGGACCCGTACGTCAGTGAGAGTCAGTGTGTGTGTGGGACCCGTACCCCAGTGAGAGTCAGTGCGTGTGGGACCTGTACCCCAGTGAGAGTCAGTGTGTGTAGAACCGGTACCCCAGTGAGAGTCAGTGCGTGTGGGACCCCTACCCCAGAGAGAAAGTGTGTGTGGAACCCGTACGCCAGTGAGAGTCAGTGTGTGTGGGACCCGTACCCCAGTGAACGTCAGTGCGTGTGGGACCTGTACCCCAGTGAGAGTCAGTGTGTGTAGAACCGGTACCCCAGTGAGAGTCAGTGTGTGTGGGACCCGTACCCCAGTGAGAGTCAGTGTGTGTGGAACCGGTATCCCAGTGAGAGTCAGTGTGTGTGGGACCCGTACCCCAGTGAGAGTCAGTGTGTGTGTGGAACCCGTACCCCAGTGAGAGTCAGTGTGTGTGTGGAACCCGTACCCCAGTGAGAGTCAGTGTGTGTGGGACCCGTACCCCAGTGAGAGTCAGTGTGTGTGGGACCCGTACCCCAGTGAGAGTCAGTGTGTGTGGGACCCGTATTACAGTGAGAGTCGGTGTGTGTGTGACCCGTACCCCAGTGAGAGTCAGTGTGTGTGGGACCCATACCCCAGTGAGAGTCAGTGTATGTGGGACCCATAACCCAGTGAGAGTCAGTGTATGTGGGACCCGTATCCCAGTGAGAGTCAGTGTGTGTGGGACCCGTACCCCAGTGAGAGTCAGTGTATGTGGGACCCGTACCCCAGTGAGAGTCAGTGTGTGTGGGACCCGTACGTCAGTGAGAGTCAGTGTGTGTGTGGGACCCGTACCCCAGTGAGAGTCAGTGTGTGTGGGACCCGTACCCCAGTGAGAGTCAGTGTATGTGGAACCCGTACCCCAGTGAGAGTCAGTGTGTGTGGAACCTGTACCACAGTGAGAGTCAGTGTGTGTGGAACGCGTACCCCAGTGAGAGTCAGTGTGTGTGAGACCCGTACCCCAGTGAGAGTCAGTGTGTGTTGGACCGGGACCCCAGTGAGAGTCAGTGTGTGTGGGACCCGTACCCCAGTGAGAGTCAGTGTGTGTGGGACCCGTACCCCAGTGAGAGTCAGTGTGTGTGGAACCCGTACCCCAGTGAGAGTCAGTGTGTGTGGGACCCGTACCCCAGTGAGAGTCAGTGTGTGTGGGACCCGTACCCCAGTGAGAGTCAGTGTGTGTGGCACCCGTACCCCAGTAACAGTCAGTGTGTGTGGGACCCGTACCCCAGTGAGAGTCAGTGTGTGTGGCACCCGTACCCCAGTAACAGTCAGTGTGTGTGGGACCCGTACCCCAGTGAGAGTCAGTGTGTGTGGGATCCGTACCCCAGTGAGATTCAGTGTGTGTGGGACCCGTACCCCAGTGAGAGTCAGTGTGTGTGGAACCCGTACCCCAGTGAGAGTCAGTGTGTGTGGAACCCGTACCCCAGTGAGAGTCAGTGTGTGTGGGACCCGTACCCCAGTGAGAGTCAGTGTGTGTGGAACCCGTACCCCAGTGAGAGTCAGTGTGTGTGGGACCCGTACCCCAGTGAGAGTCAGTGTGTGTGGGACCCGTACCCCAGTGAGAGTCAGTGTGTGTGGGACCCGTACCCCAGTGAGAGTCAGTGTGTGTGGAACCCGTACCCCAGTGAGAGTCAGTGTGTGTGGGACCCGTACCCCAGTGAGAGTCAGTGTGTGTGGGACCCGTACCCCAGTGAGAGTCAGTGTGTGTGGAACCCGTACCCCAGTGAGAGTCAGTCTGTGTGGGACCCGTACCCCAGTGAGAGTCAGTGTGTGTGGGACCCGTACCCCAGTGAGAGTCAGTGTGTGTGGGACCCGTACCCCAGTGAGAGTCAGTGTGTGTGGGACCCGTACCCCAGTGAGAGTCAGTGTGTGTGGGACCCGTACCCCAGTGAGAGTCAGTGTGTGTGGAACCCGTACTCCAGTGAGAGTCAGTGTGTGTGGGACCCGTACCCCAGTGAGAGTCAGTGTGTGTGGAACCCGTACCCCAGTGAGAGTCAGTGTGTGTGGAACCCGTACCCCAGTGAGAGTCAGTGTGTGTGGAACCCGTACCCCAGTGAGAGTCAGTGTGTGTGTGGAACCTGTACCCCAGTGAGAGTCAGTGTGTGTGGAACCCGTACCCCAGTGATAGTCAATGTGTGTGGGACCCGTACCCCAGTGAGAGTCAGTGTGTGTGGAACCCGTACCCCAGTGAGAGTCAGTGTGTGTGAGACCCGTACCCCAGTGAGAGTCAGTGTGTGTGAGACCCGTACCCCAGTGAGAGTCAGTGTGTGTGGGACCCGTACCCCAGTGAGAGTCAGTGTGTGTGAGACCCGTACCCCAGTGAGAGTCAGTGTGTGTGAGACCCGTACCCCAGTGAGAGTCAGTGTGTGTGGGACCCGTACCCCAGTGAGAGTCAGTGTGTGTGGGACCCGTACCCCAGTGAGAGTCAGTGTGTGTGAGACCCGTACCCCAGTGAGAGTCAGTGTGTGTGAGACCCGTACCCCAGTGAGAGTCAGTGTGTGTGAGACCCGTACCCCAGTGAGAGTCAGTGTGTGTGAGACCCGTACCCCAGTGAGAGTCAGTGTGTGTGGGACCCGTACCCCAGTGAGAGTCAGTGTGTGTGGGACCCGTACCCCAGTGAGAGTCAGTGTGTGTGGGACCCGTACCCCAGTGAGAGTCAGTGTGTGTGAGACCCGTACCCCAGTGAGAGTCAGTGTGTGTGGGACCCGTACCCCAGTGAGAGTCAGTGTGTGTGGCATCCGTACCCCAGTGAGAGTCAGTGTGTGTGGCACCCGTACCCCAGTGAGAGTCAGTGTGTGTGGGACCCGTACCCCAGTGAGAGTCAGTGTGTGTGGGACCCGTACCCCAGTGAGAGTCAGTGTGTGTGGCACCCGTACCCCAGTAACAGTCAGTGTGTGTGGGACCCGTACCCCAGTGAGAGTCAGTGTGTGTGGAACCCGTACCCCAGTGAGAGTCAGTGTGTGTGGCACCCGTATCCCAGTGAGAGTCAGTGTGTGTGGAACCCGTACCCCAGTGAGAGTCAGTGTGTTTGGGACCCGTACCCCAGTGAGAGTCAGTGTGTGTGGGACCCGTACCCCAGTGAGAGTCAGTGTGTGTGGGACCCGTACCCCAGTGAGAGTCAGTGTGTGTGGGACCATACCGATGTTTGATCTACATGGTGTGTGTTGCTGTTTTGCAGGTGAACTTTCTCCTGACAGATGTGTTCCGGAGACAGAGGCGGGGGATCAAGCGACGTGTGCGGAGACAGTGTGAGTCCGGCCTGCAGCTCTATCACATTCTGTCCACGGTCTCCGGGGGTGAGACTGTCGTAGTTTTCAAAAGCCAGCTCTTCAAGCTGACCTGCATCTTCGATGAATCCATCAGTGCAGCCATGGTAACGTAATCCTACATCAGAGTAGTGAAGAGACTGCTCCGATACTGAGGGCTACGGTGAACCGACGTGTAGCTCATAGTCATCAAGTTATCGACAGCACAGGAGGAGGCCCATTCAGCCCCCTCTCTCGCCTGTTACACAGGAACAGGAGGAGGCCCATTCAGCCCCTCTCGAGCCTGTTACACAGGAACAGGAGGAGGCCCATTCAGCCCCTCTCGAGCCTGTTACACAGGAACAGGAGGAGGCCCATTCAGCCCCTCTCGAGCCTGTTACACAGGAACAGGAGGAGGCCCATTCAGCCCCTCTCGAGCCTGTTACACAGGAACAGGAGGAGGCCCATTCAGCCCCTCTCGAGCCTGTTACACAGGAACAGGAGGAGGCCCATTCAGCCCCCTCTCGAGCCTGTTACACAGGAACAGGAGGAGGCCCATTCAGCCCCCTCTCGAGCCTGTTACACAGGAACAGGAGGAGGCCCATTCAGCCCCCTCTCGAGCCTGTTACACAAGAACAGGAGGAGGCCCATTCAGCCCCCCTTGAGCCTGTTACACAGGAACAGGAGGAGGCCCATTCAGCCCCCTCTCGAGCCTGTTACACAGGAACAGGAGGAGGCCCATTCAGCCCCCTCTAGAGCCTGTTACACAGGAACAGGAGGAGGCCCATTCAGCCCCTCTCGAGCCTGTTACACAGGAACAGGAGGAGGCCCATTCAGCCCCTCTCTCGCCTGTTACACAGGAACAGGAGGAGGCCCATTCAGCCCCTCTCGAGCCTGTTACACAGGAACAGGAGGAGGCCCATTCAGCCCCTCTCGAGCCTGTTACACAGGAACAGGAGGAGGCCCATTCAGCCCCTCTCGAGCCTGTTACACAGGAACAGGAGGAGGCCCATTCAGCCCCTCTCGAGCCTGTTACACAGGAACAGGAGGAGGCCCATTCAGCCCCTCTCGAGCCTGTTACACAGGAACAGGAGGAGGCCCATTCAGCCCCCTCTCGAGCCTGTTACACAGGAACAGGAGGAGGCCCATTCAGCCCCCTCTCGAGCCTGTTACACAGGAACAGGAGGAGGCCCATTCAGCCCCCTCTCGAGCCTGTTACACAGGAACAGGAGGAGGCCCATTCAGCCCCCCTTGAGCCTGTTACACAGGAACAGGAGGAGGCCCATTCAGCCCCCTCTCGAGCCTGTTACACAGGAACAGGAGGAGGCCCATTCAGCCCCCTCTAGAGCCTGTTACACAGGAACAGGAGGAGGCCCATTCAGCCCCTCTCGAGCCTGTTACACAGGAACAGGAGGAGGCCCATTCAGCCCCTCTCGAGCCTGTTACACAGGAACAGGAGGAGGCCCATTCAGCCCCTCTCGAGCCTGTTACACAGGAACAGGAGGAGGCCCATTCAGCCCCCACTCGAGCCTGTTACACAGGAACAGGAGGAGGCCCATTCAGCCCCCTCTCGAGCCTGTTACACAGGAACAGGAGGAGGCCCATTCAGCCCCCTCTCGAGCCTGTTACACAGGAACAGGAGGAGGCCCATTCAGCCCCCCTTGAGCCTGTTACACAGGAACAGGAGCAGGCCCGTTCAGCCCCTCTCGTGCCTGTTACACAGGAACAGGAGGAGGCCCATTCAGCCCCTTCTCGAGCCTGTTACACAGGAACAGTAGGAGGCCCAATCAGCCCCTTCTCGAGCCTGTTACACAGGAACAGGAGGAGGCCCATTCAGCCCCTTCTCGAGCCTGTTACACAGGAACAGGAGGAGGCCCATTCAGCTCCTCTCGAGCCTGTTACACAGGAACAGGAGGAGGTCCATTCAGCCCCCTCTCGAGCCTGTTACACAGGAACAGGTGGAGGCCCATTCAGCTCCTCTCGAGCCTGTTACACAGGAACAGGAGGAGGTCCATTCAGCCCCCTCTCGAGCCTAATACACAGGAACAGGAGGAGGTCCATTCAGCCCCCTATCGAGCCTGTTACACAGGAACAGGAGGAGGCCCATTCAGTCCCTCTTGAGCCTGTTACACAGGAACAGGAGGAGGCCCATTCAGCTCATCCTCGAGCCTGTTAGACCATTTAATGAGATCGTGACTGATCTGTATCTTAACTCCATCTCAACTCCATCTCCCCGCCTTTGTTCTGTAACCCTTAATCCCCTGACCCGACCGAAATCTATCATGGAGTCTTCGAATCCGTACCAGCTCTCTGAGCAATCCAGTCAGTCCTCCTCCTCTGCTCTCTCCCAATACCTCTGAAAGTTTATTTCTCTCAATTCCCCATCCAATTTCCTTTTGAAATCATTTATCGTCTCCACCCTCGGAGGCAGCGAGTTCCGGGTCATTACCAATCGCTGTTTAAACAAGTGCTTCATCACATTCCCCCCACTGTATCACTTGTCCAAAGTTTCAGTACCTCAGGGGCAATAAACACCATTAATGAGTTGTTCCCTTCTGCAGGTCACCCTTTTACAAATGACGAGTGACATCTCCCGTTTGGAAAATCCCATCAACTTTTATCTGGAGGCTTCCACCCACAACGTTACCATTTATATACTGGGCAATCCCAGAGATATCAGTCTCACAAACCCCAATGGTGAGAATCTCCCTCCATGAGAACATCTGCTCTCACTGGGGTACGGGTTCCACACACACTGACTCTCACTGGGTTACGGGTCCCACACACACTGACTCTCACTGGGGTACGGGTCCCACACACACTGACTCTCACTGGGGTACGGGTCCCACACACACTGACTCTCACTGGGGTACGGGTCCCACACACACTGACTCTCACTGGGGTACGGGTTCCACACACACTGACTCTCACTGGGGTACGGGTCCCACACACACTGACTCTCACTGGGGTACGGGTTCCACACACACTGACTCTCACTGGGATACGGGTCCCACACACACTGACTCTCACTGGGGTACGGGTCCCACACACACTGACTCTCACTGGGGTACGGGTTCCACACACACTGACTCTCACTGGGATACGGGTCCCACACACACTGACTCTCACTGGGGTACGGGTCCCACACACACTGACTCTCACTGGGGTACGGGTCCCACACACACTGACTCTCACTGGGGTACGGTTCCACACACACTGACTCTCACTGGGGTACGGGTCCCACACACACTGACTCTCACTGGGGTACGGGTCCCACACACACTGACTCTCACTGGGGTACGGGTCCCACACACACTGACTCTCACTGGGGTACGGGTCCCACACACACTGACTCTCGCTGGGGTACGGGTTCCACACACACTGACTCTCACTGGGATACGGGTCCCACACACACTGACTCTCACTGGGGTACGGGTCCCACACACACTGACTCTCGCTGGGGTACGGGTTCCACACACACTGACTCTCGCTGGGATACGGGTCCCACACACACTGACTCTCACTGGGGTACGGGTCCCACACACACTGACTCTCACTGGGGTACGGGTCCCACACACACTGACTCTCACTGGGGTACGGTTCCACACACACTGACTCTCACTGGGGTACGGGTCCCACACACACTGACTCTCACTGGGGTACGGGTCCCACACACACTGACTCTCACTGGGGTACGGGTCCCACACACACTGATTCTCACTGGGGTACGGGTTCCACACACACTGACTCTCACTGGGGTACCGGTACCACACACACTGACTCTCACTGGGGTACGGGTACCACACACACTGACTCTCACTGGGGTACGGGTACCACACACACTGACTCTCACTGGGGTACGGGTACCACACACACTGACTCTCACTGGGATACGGGTTCCACACACACTGACTCTCACTGGGGTACGGGTCCCAAACACACTGACTCTCACAGGTGTACGGGTTCCACACACACTGACTCTCACTGGGGTACGGGTCCCACACACACTGACTCTCACTGGGGTACGGGTCCCACACACACTGACTCTCACTGGGGTACGGGTCCCACACACACTGACTCTCACTGGGGTACGGGTCCCACACACACTGACTCTCACTGGGGTACGGGTCTCACACACACTGAATCTCACTGGGGTACGTGTTCCACACACACTGACTCTCACTGGGGTACGGGTTCCACACACACTGACTCTCACTGGGGTACGGGTCCCACACACACTGACTCTCACTGGGTTACCGGTACCACACACACTGACTCTCACTGGGGTACGGGTCCCACACACACTGACTCTCACGGGGGTACGGGTCCCACACACACTGACTCTCACTGGGGTGCGGGTCCCACACACACTGACTCTCACTGGGGTACGGGTCCCACACACACTGACTCTCACTGGGGTACGGGTCCCACACACACTGACTCTCACTGGGATACGGGTTCCACACACACTGACTCTCACTGGGGTACGGGTCCCACACACACTGACTCTCACTGGGGTACGGGTTCCACACACACTGACTCTCACTGAGGTACAGGTCCCACACACACTGACTCTCACTGGGGTACGGGTCCCACACACACTGACTCTCACTGGGGTACGGGTCCCACACACACTGACTCTCACTGGGGTACGGGTCCCACACACACTGACTCTCACTGGGGTATGGGTCCCACACACACTGACTCTCACTGGGGTACGGGTCCCACACACACTGACACTCACTGGGGTACGGGTTCCCCACACACTGACTCTCACTGGGGTACCGGTTCCCCACACACTGACTCTCACTGGGGTATGGGTCCCACACACACTGACTCTCACTGGGGTACGGGTCCCACACACACTGACACTCACTGGGGTACGGGTTTCCACACACACTGACTCTCACTGGGGTACCGGTTCCCCACACACTGACTCTCACTGGGGTACCGGTTCCCCACACACTGACTCTCACAGGGGTACGGGTCCCACACACACTGACTCTCACTGGGGTACGGGTCCCACACACACTGACTCTCACTGGGATACGGGTTCCCCACACACACTGACTCTCACTGGGGTACGGGTCCCACACACACTGACTCTCACTGGGGTACGGGTCCCACACACACTGACTCTCACTGGGGTACGGGTTCCCCACACACACTGACTCTCACTGGGGTACGGGTTCCCCACACACACTGACTCTCACTGGGGTACGGGTTCTACACACACTGACTCTCACTGGAGTACGGGTTCCACACACACTGACTCTCACTGGGGTACGGGTTCCCCACACACACTGACTCTCACTGGGGTATGGGTCCCACACACACTGACTCTCACTGGGGTACGGGTTCCTACACACACTGACTCTCACTGGGGTATGGGTCCCACACACACTGACTCTCACTGGGGTACGGGTTCCTACACACACTGACTCTCACTGGGGTACGGGTCCCACACACACTGACTCTCACTGGGGTACGGGTCCAACACACACTGACTCTCACTGGGGTACGGGTTCCTACACACACTGACTCTCACTGGGGTATGGGTCCCACACACACTGACTCTCACTGGAGTACGGGTTCCACACACACTGACTCTCACTGGGGTACGGGTTCCTACACACACTGACTCTCACTGGGGTACGGGTTCCTACACACACTGACTCTCACTGGGGTACGGGTCCCACACACACTGACTCTCACTGGGGTACGGGTTCCTACACACACTGACTCTCACAGGGGTACGGGTTCCACACACACTGACTCTCACTGGGGTACGGGTTCCCACACACACTGACTCTCACTGGGGTACGGGTTCCCCACACACACTGACTCTCACTGGGGTACGGGTTCCCCACACACACTGACTCTCACTGGGGTACGGGTTCCTACACACACTGACTCTCACTGGGGTACGGGTTCCCCACACACTGAAATTGTGCTCAAATTAAAGCCATGATTATATTTTTCCAGGTGTCAATCAGACTCTTGTGAATGGAACTGGACTGTTAGCCACAACAACTACCTTTGGGAACCTGCAGATGATTCGAGTCAGCTCCCCAATCGAACCGGGATTGTGGAAACTTCAACTCAGATGCAACATGGAATATTCAGTGAGAATTACTGGTCAGTCAAAGAGTAGATACCGGCAGAGCTGTAACCCCAAACCCTACAATATATAAACCTGAATGCCTAAACCCCAAAGAGTAATCCTGAAACCGAAACCCCGATATATAAACACCCTGAACGCCAACAGCCTGATAGATAAACACCCTGAACACCCACACTCTGATATATCAACACCCTGAACACCCACACCCCAACATATAAACACCCTGAACACCCACATCCCGATATATAAACACCCTGAACACCCACACTCTGATATATAAACACCCTGAACACCCACATCCCGATATATAAACACCCTGAACACCCACATCCCGATATATCAACACCCTGAACACCCACACCCCAACATATAAACACCCTGAACACCCACATCCCGATATATAAACACCCTGAACACCCACACTCTGATATATAAACACCCTGAACACCCACATCCCGATATATAAATACCCTGCACACCCACACTCTGATATATAAACACCCTGAACACCCACACCCCGATATATAAACACCCTGAACACCCACATCCCGATATATAAATACCCTGAACACCCACACCCCGATATATAAACACCCTGAACACCCACACTCTGATATATAAACACCCTGAACACCCACACCCCGATATATAAACACCCTGAACACCCACACTCTGATATATAAACACCCTGAACACCCACACCCCGATATATAAACACCCTGAACACCCACACTCTGATATATAAACACCCTGAACACCCACACCCCGATATATAAACACCCTGAACACCCACACTCTGTTATATAAACACCCTGAACACCCACAGCCCGATATATAAACACCCTGAACACCCACATCCTGATATATAGACACCCTGAACACCCACACCCCGATATATAAATACCCGAACACCCACACCCCGATATATAAACACCCTGAACACCAACATCCCGATATATAAATACCTGAACACCCACACCCCGATATATAAACACCCTGAACACCCACACCCCGATATATAAATACCCGAACACCCACACCCCGATATATAAACACCCTGAACACCAACATCCCGATATATAAATACCCGAACACCCATATCCCGATATATAAACACCCTGAACACCAACATCCCGATATATAAACACCCTGAACACCCACACCCCGATATATAAACACCCTGAACACCCACACTCTGACATATAAACACCCTGAACACCCACACCCCGATATATAAACACCCTGAGCACCCACATCCCGATATATAAATACCCTGAACACCCACATCCCGATATATAAATACCCGAACACCCACACCCCGATATATAAACACCCTGAACACCAACATCCCGATATATAAATACCCTGCACACCCACACCCCGATATATAAACACCCTGAACACCCACACTCTGATATATAAACACCCTGAGCACCCACATCCCGATATATAAATACCCTGAACACCCACATCCCGATATATAAATACCCGAACACCCACACCCCGATATATAAACACCCTGAACACCAACATCCCGATATATAAATACCCTGAACACCCACACTCTGATATATAAACACCCTGAACACCCACACTCTGATATATAAACACCCTGAACACCCACACCCCGATATATAAACACCCTGAACACCCACACCCCGATATATAAACACCCTGAACACCCACACTCTGACATATAAACACCCTGAACACCCACACCCCGATATATAAACACCCTGAACAGCCACACCCCGATATATAAACACCCTGAACACCAACATCCCGATATATAAACACCCGAACACCAACATCCCGATATATAAACACCCTGAACACCAACATCCCGATATATAAGCACGCTGAGCACCCACATCCCGATATATAAATACCCTGCACACCCACACCCTGATATATAAACACCCTGTACACCCACACCCCAATATATCAATACCCGAACACCCACACCCCAATATATAAACACCCTGAACACCCACATCCCGATATATAAATACCCGAACACCCACATCCCGATATATAAACACCCTGAACACCAACAGCCTGATAGATAAACACCCTGAACACCCACATCCCAATATATAAATACCCTGAACACCCACACCCCGATATATAAACACCCTGAACACCCACATCCCAATATATAAATACCCGAACACCCACATCCCGATATATAAACACCCTGAACACCCACACCCCGATATATAAACACCCTGAACACCCACACTCTGATATATAAACACCCTGAACACCTACATCCCGATATATAAACACCCTGAACACCCACACCCCGATATATAAATACCCGAACACCCACATCCCGATATATAAACACCCTGAACACCAACAGCCTGATAGATAAACACCCTGAACACCCACATCCCGATATATAAACACCCTGAACACCCACATCCCGATATATAAACACCCTGAACACCAACAGCCTGATAGATAAACACCCTGAACACCCACATCCCGATATATAAATACCCGAACACCCACATCCCGATATATAAACACCCTGAACACCAACAGCCTGATAGATAAACACCCTGAACACCCACATCCCGATATATAAACACCCTGAACACCCACACCCCGATATATAAACACCCTGAACACCCACACTCTGATATATAAACACCCTGAACACCCACACCCCGATATATAAACACCCTGAACACCCACACTCTGATATATAAACACCCTGAACACCCACACCCCAATATATAAACACCCTGAACACCCACACTCTGATATATAAACACCCCGAACACCCACACCCCAACATATAAACACCCTGAACACCCACATCCCGATACATAAACACCCTGAACACACACACTCTGATATATAAACACCCTGAACACCCACACCCCAATATATAAACACCCTGAACACCCACACTCTGATATATAAACACCCTGAACACCCACACCCCAATATATAAACACCCTGAACACCCACACCCCGATATATAAACACCCTGAACACCCACACCCTGATATATAAACACCCTGTACACCCACACCCCAATATATAAATACCCTGAACACCCACACCCCGATATATAAACACCCTGAACACCCACACCCCGATATATAAACACCCGAACACCCACACCCCAATATATAAATACCCTGAACACCCACACCCCAATATATAAACACCCTGAACACCCACACCCCGATATATAAATACCCTGAACACCCACACCCCAATATATAAACACCCTGAACACCCACACTCTGATATATAAATACCCTGAACACCCACACCCCAACATATAAACACCCTGAACACCCACACCCCGATATATAAACACCCTGAACACCCACACCCCGATATATAAACACCCGAACACCCACACCCCAATATATAAATACCCTGAACACCCACACCCCAATATATAAACACCCTGAACACCCACACCCCGATATATAAATACCCTGAACACCCACACCCCAATATATAAACACCCTGAACACCCACACTCTGATATATAAATACCCTGAACACCCACACCCCAACATATAAACACCCTGAACACCCACACCCCGATATATAAACACCCTGAACACCCACATCCCGATATATAAACACCCTGAACACCCACATCCCGATATATAAACACACTGAACACCCACACCCCGATATATAAATACCCGAACACCCACACCCCAACATATAAACACCCTGAACACCCACATCCCGATATATAAACACCCTGAACACCCACATCCCGATATATAAACACACTGAACACCCACACCCCGATATATAAATACCCGAACACCCACACCCCAACATATAAACACCCTGAACACCCACATCCCGATATATAAACACCCTGAACACCCACATCCCGATATATAAACACACTGAACACCCACACCCCGATATATAAATACCCGAACACCCACACCCCAACATATAAACACCCTGAACACCCACATCCCGATATATAAACACCCTGAACACCCACACTCTGATATATAAACACCCTGAACACCCACACCCCAACATATAAACACCCTGAACACCCACATCCCGATATATAAATACCCTGCACACCCACACTCTGATATATAAATACCCTGAACACCCACACCCCAATATATAAACACCCTGAACACCCACACTCTAATATATAAACACCCTGAACACCCACACTCTGATATATAAATACCCGAACACCCATACACCGATATATAAACACCCACACCCCGATATATAAACAGCCCGAACACCCACTCCCTGATGTATAAACACCCGAACACCCACACCCTGATATATAAACACCCACACCCCGATATATAAACACCCGAACACCCACTCCCTGATGTATAAACACCCGAACACCCACACCCTGATATATAAACACCCACACCCCGATATATAAACACCCTGCACACCCACATCCCGATATATAAATACCCTGAACAACCACATCCCGATATATAAACACCCGAACACCCACACCCCGATATATAAATACCCGAACACCCACACCCCGATATATAAACACCCGAACACCCACACCCCGATATATAAATACCCGAACACCCACACCCCGATATATAAACACCCGAACACCCACACCCCGATATATAAATAGCATGAACACCCACACCCCGATATATAAACACCCGAACACCCACACCCCGATATATAAACACCCGAACACCCACACCCTGATATATAAACACCCACACCCCGATATATAAACACCCCGAACACCCACTCCCTGATGTATAAACACCCGAACACCCACACCCTGATATATAAACACCCACACCCCGATATATAAACACCCTGCACACCCACTCTCTGATATATAAACACCCTGAACACCCACACTCTGATATATAAACACCCTGAACACCCACACTCTGATATATAAATACCCGAACACCCATACATCGATATATAAACACCCACACCCCGATATATAAACACCCCGAACACCCACTCCCTGATGTATAAACACCCGAACACCCACACCCTGATATATAAACACCCACACCCCGATATATAAACACCCTGCACACCCACATCCCGATATATAAATACCCTGAAAAACCACATCCCGATATATAAACACCCGAACACCCACACCCCGATATATAAATACCCGAACACCCACACCCCGATATATAAACACCCGAACACCCACACCCCGATATATAAATAGCATGAACACCCACACCCCGATATATAAACACCCGAACACCCACACCCCGATATATAAACACCCGAACACCCACACCCTGATATATAAACACCCACACCCCGATATATAAACACCCCGAACACCCACTCCCTGATGTATAAACACCCGATCACCCACACCCTGATATATAAACACCCACACCCCGATATATAAACACCCTGCACACCCACATCCCGATATATAAACACCCGAACACCCACACCCCGATATATAAATACCCGAACACCCACACCCTGATATATAAACACCCGAACACCCACACCCCGATATATAAATACCCGAACACCCACACCCCGATATATAAATACCCGAACACCCACACCCTGATATATAAACACCCGAACACCCACACCCCGATATATAAATACCCGAACACCCACATCCCGATATATAAACACCCTGAACACCCACGCCCCGATATATAAACACCCTGAACAGCCACATCCCGATATATAAATACCCGAACACCCACACCCCGATATATAAATACCCGAACACCCACACCCTGATATATAAACACCCGAACACCCACACCCCGATATATAAATACCCGAACACCCACATCCCGATATATAAACACCCTGAACACCCACGCCCCGATATATAAACACCCTGAACAGCCACATCCCGATATATAAATACCCGAACACCCACACCCCGATATATAAATACCCGGAACACCCACACCCCGATATATAAACACCCTGAACAACCACATCCCGATATATAAACACCCGAACACCCACACCCCGATATATAAATACCCGAACACCCACATCCCGATATATAAACACCCTGAACACCCACGCCCCGATATATAAACACCCTGAACAGCCACATCCCGATATATAAATACCCGAACACCCACACCCCGATATATAAATACCCGGAACACCCACATCCCGATATATAAACACCCTGAACACCCACACTCTGATATATAAACACCCTGAACACCCACACCCCGATATATAAACACCCTGAACACCCACACTCTGATATATAAACACCCTGCACATCCACATCCCGATATATAAACACCCTGAACACCCACACCCCGATATATAAACACCCTGCACACCCACATCCCGATATATAAACACCCTGAACACCCACGCCCCGATATATAAACACCCTGAACAGCCACATCCCGATATATAAATACCCGAACACCCACACCCCGATATATAAATACCCGGAACACCCACATCCCGATATATAAACACCCTGAACACCCACACTCTGATATATAAACACCCTGAACACCCACACCCCGATATATAAACACCCTGAACACCCACACTCTGATATATAAACACCCTGCACACCCACATCCCGATATATAAACACCCTGAACACCCACACCCCGATATATAAACACCCTGCACACCCACATCCCGATATATAAATACCCGGAACACCCACATCCCGATATATAAACACCCTGAACACCCACACCCCGATATATAAACACCCTGCACACCCACATCCCGATATATAAACACCCGAACACCCACACCCCGATATATAAATACCCGGAACACCCACACCCCGATATATAAACACCCTGAACACCCACACCCCGATATATAAACACCCTGCACACCCACATCCCGATATATAAACACCCGAACACCCATACACCGATATATAAACACCCTGAACACCCACACCCTGATATATAAATACCCCGAACACCCACACCCTGATATATAAATACCCTGAACACCCACACCCCAATATATAAACACCCCGAACACCTACATCCCGATATATAAACACCCTGAACACCCACACCCTGATATATAAACACCCTGAACACCCACACCCTGATATATAAATACCCGGAACACCCACACCCTGATATATAAACACCCCGAACACCTACATCCCGATATATAAATACCCGAACACCCACATCCCGATATATAAACACCCTGAACACCCACACCCTGATATATAAACACCCTGAACACCCACACCCCGGTATATAAATACCCGAACACCCATACCCCGGTATATAAATACCCGAACACCCATACCCTGATATATAAACACCCTGAACACCCACACCCTGATATATAAACACCCTGAACACCCACACCCCGGTATATAAATACCCGAACACCCATACCCCGGTATATAAATACCCGAACACCCATACCCTGATATATAAATACCCGAACACCCATACCCTGATATATATACACCCTGCACACCCACACCCCAATATATAAATACCCCGAACACCCACACCCCGGTACATAAATACCCGAACACCCATACCCTGATATATAAATACCCTGAACACCCACACCCCGATATATAAATACCCGAACACCCACACCCTGATATATAAATACCCAGAACACCCACACCCTGATATATAAACACCCGAACACCCATACACCGATATATAAACACCCGGAACACCCACACCCTGATATATAAACACCCGAACACCCACACCCCGATATATAAATACCCTGAACACCCACACCCTGATATATAAATACCCAGAACACCCACACCCTGATATATAAACACCCGAACACCCATACACCGATATATAAACACCCTGAAAAACCACATCCCGATATATAAATACCCTGAACACCCACACCCTGATATATAAATACCCAGAACACCCACACCCTGATATATAAACACCCGAACACCCATACACCGATATATAAACACCCTGAAAAACCACACCCCGATATATAAATACCCTGAACACCCACACCCCGATATATAAGCACCCTGAATACCCACAACCCGATATATAAATACCCTGAACACCCACACCCCGATATATAAGCACCCTGAATACCCACAACCCGATATATAAGCACCCTGAACACCCACACCCCAATATATAAACACCCGAACACCCACACCCCAATATATAAACACCCTGAATACCCACAACCCGATATATCAACACCCTGAACACCCACACCCTGATATATAAACACCCGAACACCCATACACCGATATATAAACACCCTGAACACCCACACCCTGATATATAAATACCCGAACACCCATACACCGATATATAAACACCCTTAAAAACCACACCCCGATATATAAGCACCCTGTACACCCACACCCCAATATATAAACACCCGAACACCCACACCCCAATATATAAACACCCTGAATACCCACAACCCGATATATAAACACCCTGAACACCCACATCCCAATATATAAATACCCTGAACACCCACGCCCTGATATATAAACACCCTGCACACCCACACTCTGATATATAAATACCCGAACACCCATACACCGATATATAAACACCCTTAAAAACCACACCCCGATATATAAGCACCCTGAATACCCACAACCCGATATATAAACACCCTGAACACCCACACCCCAATATATAAACACCCTGAATACCCACAACCCGATATATCAACACCCTGAACACCCACACCCTGATATATAAACACCCGAACACCCATACACCGATATATAAACACCCTTAAAAACCACACCCCGATATATAAGCACCCTGTACACCCACACCCCAATATATAAACACCCGAACACCCACACCCCAATATATAAACACCCTGAATACCCACAACCCGATATATAAACACCCTGAACACCCACATCCCAATATATAAATACCCTGAACACCCACGCCCTGATATATAAACACCCGGAACACCCACACCCCGATATATAAACACCCGGAACACCCACACTCTGATATATAAACACCCGAACACCCACACCCCAATATATAAACACCCTGAATACCCACAACCCGATATATAAACACCCTGAACACCCACATCCCAATATATAAATACCCTGAACACCCACGCCCTGATATATAAACACCCGGAACACCCACACCCCGATATATAAACACCCTGAACACGCACATCCCGATATATAAACACCCTGAATACCCACAACCCGATATATAAACACCCTGTACACCCACACCTCAATATATAAACACCCGAACACCCATACCCCGATATATAAACACCCTGAAAAACCACATCCCAATATATAAATACCCTGAATACCCACACCCCGATATATAAACACCCGGAACACCCACACCCCGATATATAAACACCCTGAACACCCTCAACCCGATATATAAATACCCTGAACACCCACAACCCGATATATAAACACCCTGAACACCCACATCCCGATATATAAATACCCTGAACACCCACATCCCGATATATAAATACCCTGAACACCCACAACCCGATATATAAACACCCTGAACACCCACACCCCGATATATAAACACCCTGAACACACACATCCCGATATATAAATACCCTGAACATGCACATCCCGATATATAAACACCCCGAAGACCCGAACCCCGATACATAAACACCCGACCACCCACACCCTGATATATAAACACCCTGAACACCCACACCCTGATATATAAACACCCGAATACCCACAACCCGATATATAAACACCCCCAGCACCCACACCCTGATATATAAACACCCGAACACCCACACCCCGATATATAAGCACCCGAACACCCACACCCCGATATATAAACACCCTGAACACCCACACCCTGATATATAAATACCCTGAACACCCACATCCCGATATATAAACACCCCGAAGACCCGAACCCCGATACATAAACACCCGACCACCCACACCCTGATATATAAACACCCTGAACACCCACACCCCGATATATAAACACCCGAACACCCACAACCCGATATATAAAAACCCGAACACCCAAATCCAATACATAAACACCCTGAACACCCAAACCCCTATATCTAACCACCCAAATACCCACACCCTGATATATAAACACCCGAATACACACAAGCCGATATATCAACACCGGAACACCCAAACCCGGATATATAAACACCCCGAACACCGACAAATTAGATAACCAATTATATTTTTCTTTTTCATTTCTTAGCACAGAGTCTGATTGATTTTTCCTACGACTTTGTCGAATTTTTCAAACGACCACATTCAGGTTACCATCCGATCTCCGGCTGCCCCTGTGAAGGTGAGACTATTAATCATTATAGGCTGATGTGTGTTTGTACGGGTCCCACACACACTGACTCTCACTGAGGTACGGGTCCCACACACACTGACTCTCACTGGGGTACGGGTCCCACCCACACTGACTCTCACTGGGGTACGGGTCCCACACACACTGACTCTCACTGGGGTACGGGTCCCACACACACTGACTCTCACTGGGGTACGGGTCCCACACACACTGACTCTCACTGGGGTACGGGTCCCACACACACTGACTCTCACTGGGGTACAGGTCTCACACACACTGACTCTCACTGGGGTACGGGTCCCACACACACTGACTCTCACTGGGGTACGGGTCCCACACACACTGACTCTCACTGGGGTACGGGTCCCACACACACTGACTCTCACTGGGGTAGGTGTCCCACACACACTGACTCTCACTGGGGTGCGGGTCCCACACACACTGACTCTCACTGGGGTAGGTGTCCCACACACACTGACTCTCACTGGGGTACGGGTCCCACACACACTGACTCTCACTGGGGTATGGGTTCCACACACACTGACTCTCACTGGGGTACGGGTCCCACACACACTGACTCTCACTGGGGTACGGGTCCCACACACACTGACTCTCACTGGGGTACGGGTCCCACACACACTGACTCTCACTGGGGTACGGGTTCCACACACACTGACTCTCACTGGGGTACGGGTACCACACACACTGACTCTCACTGGGGTACGGGTCCCACACACACTGACTCTCACTGGGGTACGGGTCCCACACACACTGACTCTCACTGGGGTACAGGTCCCACACACACTGACTCTCACTGGGGTACGGGTCCCACACACACTGACTCTCACTGGGGTACGGGTTCCACACACACTGACTCTCACTGGGGTACGGGTTCCACACACACTGACTCTCACTGGGGTACGGGTTCCACACACACTGACTCTCACTGGGGTACGGGTTCCACACACACTGATTCTCACTGGGGTACGGGTTCCACACACACTGACTCTCACTGGGGTACGGGTCCCACACACACTGACTCTCACTGGGGTACGGGTCCCACACACACTGACTCTCACTGGGGTACGGGTCCCACACACACTGACTCTCACTGGGGTACGGGTCCCACACACACTGACTCTCACTGGGGTACGGGTCCCACACACACTGACTCTCACTGGGGTACGGGTCCCACACACACTGACTCTCACTGGGGTACGGGTCCCACACACACTGACTCTCACTGGGGTACGGGTCCCACACACACTGACTCTCATTGGGGTACGGGTTCCACACACACTGACTCTCACTGGGGTACGGGTCCCACACACACTGACTCTCACTGGGGTACGGGTCCCACACACACTGACTCTCACTGGGGTACGGGTCCCACACACACTGACTGTCACTGGGGTACGGGTCCCACACACACTGACTCTCACTGGGGTACGGGTCCCACACACACTGACTGTCACTGGGGTACGGGTCCCACACACACTGACTGTCACTGGGATACGGGTCCCACACACACTGAGTCTCACTGGGGTACGGGTCCCACACACACTGACTCTCACTGGGGTACGGGTCCCACACACACTGACTCTCACTGGGGTACGGGTCCCACACACACTGACTCTCACTGGGGTACGGGTCCCACACACACTGACTCTCACTGGGGTACGGGTCCCACACACACTGACTCTCACTGGGGTACGGGTCCCACACACACTGACTCTCACTGGGGTATGGGTTCCACACACACTGACTCTCACTGGGGTACGGGTCCCACACACACTGACTCTCACTGGGGTACGGGTCCCACACACACTGACTCTCACTGGGGTACGGGTCCCACACACACTGACTGTCACTGGGGTACGGGTCCCACACACACTGACTCTCACTGGGGTACGGGTCCCACACACACTGACTGTCACTGGGGTACGGGTCCCACACACACTGACTGTCACTGGGGTACGGGTCCCACACACACTGACTCTCACTGGGGTACGGGTCCCACACACACTGATTCTCACTGGGGTACGGGTCCCACACACACTGAGTCTCACTGGGGTACGGGTCCCACACACACTGACTCTCACTGGGGTACGGGTCCCACACACACTGACTGTCACTGGGGTACGGGTCCCTCACACACTGACTCTCACTGGGGTACGGGTCCACACACACTGTCTCTCACCGGGGTACAGTTCCACACACACTGTCTCTCACTGGGATACGGATTCCACACACACTGACTCTCACTGGGGTACGGGTTCCACACACACTGACTCTCACTGGGGTACGGGTCCCACACACACTGACTCTCACTGAGGTACGGGTTCCACACTCACTGTCTCTCACTGGGATACGGATTCCACACACACTGACTCTCACTGGGGTACGGGTTCCACACACACTGACTCTCACTGGGGTACGGGTTCCACACACACTGACTCTCACTGGGGTACAGTTCCACACTCACTGACTCTCACTGGGGTACAGTTCCACACTCACTGACTCTCACTGGGGTACAGTTCCACACTCACTGACTCTCACTGGGATACGGATTCCACACACACTGACTCTCACTGGGGTACGGGTCCACACACCCTGTCTCTCACTGGGGTACGGGTTCCACACACACTGACTCTCACTGGGGTACGGGTCCACACACCCTGTCTCTCACTGGGGTACAGTTCCACACTCACTGTCTCTCACTGGGATACGGGTCCCACACACACTGACTCTCACTGGGGTACGGGTCCCACACACACTGACTCTCACTGGGGTACGGGTCCCACACACACTGACTCTCACTGGGGTACGGGTCCCACACACACTGACTCTCACTGGGGTACGGGTCCCACACACACACTGACTCTCACTGGGGTACGGGTCCCACACACACTGACTCTCACTGGGATACAGGTTCCACACACACTGACTCTCACTGGGGTACGGGTCCCACACACACTGACTCTCACTGGGGTACGGGTCCCACACACACTGACTCTCACTGGGGTACGGGTCCCACACACACACACTGACTCTCACTGGGGTACGAGTCCCACACACACACTGACTCTCACTGGGGTACGGGTCCCACACACACTGACTTTCACTGGGGTACGGGTCCCACACACACACACTGACTCTCACTGGGGTACGGGTCCCACACACACACACTGACTCTCACTGGGGTACGGGTTCCACACACACTGACTCTCACTGGGGTACGGGTCCCACACACACTGACTCTCACTGGGGTACGGGTCCCACACACACTGACTCTCACTGGGGTACGGGTCCCACACACACTGACTCTCACTGGGGTACGGGTCCCACACACACTGACTCTCACTGGGGTACGGGTTCCACACACACTGACTCTCACTGGGGTACGGGTCCCACACACACTGACTCTCACTGGGGTACGGGTCCCACACACACTGACTCTCACTGGGGTACGGGTCCCACACACACACACTGACTCTCACTGGGGTACGGGTTCCACACACACTGACTCTCACTGGGGTACGGGTCCCACACACACTGACTCTCACTGGGGTACGGGTCCCACACACACTGACTCTCACTGGGGTACGGGCCCCACACACACTGACTCTCACTGGGGTACGGGTCCCACACACACACACTGACTCTCACTGGGGTACGGGTCCCACACACACACACTGACTCTCCCTGGGGTACGGGTCCCACACACACACACTGACTCTCACTGGGGTACGGGTCCCACACACACACACTGACTCTCACTGGGGTACGGGTCCCACACACACACACTGACTCTCACTGGGGTACGGGTCCCACACACACACACTGACTCTCACTGGGGTACGGGTCCCACACACACACACTGACTCTCACTGGGGTACGGGTCCCACACACACACACTGACTCTCACTGGGGTACGGGTCCCACACACACACACTGACTCTCACTGGGGTCCGGGTCCCACACACACACACTGACTCTCACTGGGGTGCAGGTTTGTCTCCCATCAAACACTCCCGTGGCAGTTACCGCAATCTCGAACCTCACTGATGTCTCTCTGTTCATCTCTTTCTCAGGTCGAAATGCAACATTGTTGGTCTCAGTGACTGGTCTCGTCATCTTCCCAGGCTCATCGATCACTGATTTACTGCTGATCGATCGTGACGGGAGAACCTTGCAGAATGGAATTATCTTGCATCAGACGTTAGCATCTGAGACCTACCTGGTGGAAATTCAGGCGGTGCCGAGAGAGTCTTTCTTTGTCCAGCTCTGGGGACAGGATGGGATGGGGAATGTTTTCCAGAGGCAGTCAAGTACCCTCATCTCAACATCACACTCAACCCTGAAGGTACTGCCTCTCAATGACAGGACAAGACAGACTCGGGAAGGGGCCATACTGGACCTGGTGTTGGGGAATGAGCCCGGCCAGGTGGTTGACGTTTCTGTAGGGGACTACTTTGGGAATAGTGATCACAATTCCGTAAGTTTTAGAATACTCGTGGACAAAGACGAGAGTGGTCCTAAAGGAAGAGTGCTAAATTGGGGGAAGGCCAACTATACCAAAATTCGGCAGGAGCCGGGGAATGTAGATTGGGAGCAGCTGTTTGAAGGTAAATCCACATTTGATGTGTGGGAGGCTTTTAAAGAGAGGTTGATTAGCGTGCGGGAGAGACATGTTCCTGTGAAAATGAAGGGTAGAAATGGCAAGATTAGGGAACCATGGATGACAGGTGAAATTGTGAGACTAGCTGAGAGGAAAAAGGAAGCATACATAAGGTCTAGGAGGCTGAAGAAAGACGAAGCTTTGAAAGAATATCGGGAATGTAGGCGCAATCTGAAACGAGGAATTAAGAGGGCTAAAAGGGGTCATGAAATATCTTTAGCAAACAGGGTCAAGGAAAATCCCAAAGCCTTTTATTCATATATAAGGAGCAAGAGGGTAACTAGAGAAAGGATTGGCCCACTCAAGGACAAAGGAGGAATGTTATGCGTGGAGTCAGAGAAAATGGGTGAGATTCTAAACGAGTACTTTGCATCGGTATTCACCAAGGAGAGGGACATGACGGATGTTGAGGTTAGGGACAGATGTTTGATTACTCTAGGTCAAGTCGGCATAAGGAGGGAGGAAGTGTTGGGTATTCTAAAAGGCATTAAGGTGGACAAGTCCCCAGGTCCGGATGGGATCTATCCCAGGTTTCTGAGGGAAGCGAGAGAGGAAATAGCTGGGGCCTTAACAGATATCTTTGCAGCATCCTTAAACACGGGTGAGGTCCCGGAGGACTGGAGAATTGCTAATGTTGTCCCCTTGTTTAAGAAGGGTAGCAGGGATAATCCAGGTAATTATAGACCGGTGAGCCTGACGTCAGTGGTAGGGAAGCTGCTGGAGAAGATACTGAGGGATAGGATCTATTCCCATTTGGAAGAAAATGGGCTTATCAGTGATAGGCAACATGGTTTTGTGCAGGGAAGGTCATGTCTTACCAACTTAATAGAATTCTTTGAGGAAGTGACAAAGTTGATTGATGAGGGAAGGGCTGTAGATGTCATATACATGGACTTCAGTAAGGCGTTTGATAAGGTTCCCCATGGTAGGCTGATGGAGAAAATGAAGTCGCATGGGGTCCAAGGTGTACTAGCTAGATGGATAAAGAACTGGCTGGGCAACAGGAGACAGAGAGTAGCAGTGGAAGGGAGTTTCTCAAAATGGAGACGTGTGACCAGTGGTGTTCCACAGGGATCCGTGCTGGGACCACTGTTGTTTGTGATATACATAAATGATTTGGAGGAAAGTATAGGTGGTCTGATTAGCAAGTTTGCAGATGACACTAAGATTGGTGGAGTAGCAGATAGTGAAGGGGACTGTCAGAGAATACAGCAGAATATAGATAGACTGGAGAGTTGGGCAGAGAAATGGCAGATGGAGTTCAATCAGGGCAAATGCGAGGTGATGCATTTTGGAAGATCCAATTCAAGAGTGAACTATACAGTAAATGGAAAAGTCCTGGGGAAAATTGATGTACAGAGAGATTTGGGTGTTCAGGTCCATTGTTCCCTGAAGGTGGCAACGCAGGTCAATAGAGTGGTCAAGAAGGCATACGGCATGCTTTCCTTCATCGGACGGGGCATAGAGTACAAGGGTTGGCAGGTCATGTTACAGTTGTATAAGACTTTGGTTCGGCCACACTTGGAATACTGCGTGCAGTTCTGGTCGCCACATTACCAAAAGGATGTGGATGCTTTGGAGAGGGTGCAGAGGATGTTCACCAGGATGTTGCCTGGTATGGAGGGCGCTAGCTATGAAGAGAGGTTGAGTAGATTAGGATTATTTTCATTAGAAAGACGAAGGTTGAGGGGGGACCTGATTGAGGTGTACAAAATCATGAGAGGTAAAGACAGGGTGGATAGCAAGAAGCTTTTTCCCCAGAGTGGGGGATTCAATTACGAGGGGTCACGAGTTCAAAGTGAGAGGGGAAAAGTTTAGGGGGGATATGCGTGGAAAGTTCTTTACGCAGAGGGTGGTGGGTGTCTGGAACGCATTGCCAGCGGAGGTGGTAGACGCGGGCACGATAGCGTCTTTTAAGATGTATCTAGACAGATACATGAATGGGCAGGAAGCAAACAGATACAGACCATTAGAAAATAGGCGACAGGTTTAGATAGAGGATCTGGATCGGCGCAGGCTTGGAGGGCCGAAGGGCCTGTTCCTGTGCTGTAATTTTCTTTGTTATTTGTTCTTTGTACATTGCTCTCGTGCCTCTCACCCCCTCAGGACATCCCAAAGCCCCCTCACAGACAATGAACGACCTTTTTTTGAATTGTGCTCACTGTTGTAATGTCGGAAATGCAGCAGCCATTTTGTGCACAGCAAGATCCCACAAACAGCAATGTGATAATGACCCAGATCATCTGTTTTTTTTTTAGTGATGTTGGTTGAGGGATACATATTGTCCCCAGGACACCGGGGAGAACTCCACCTCCCCCCCCCCCCCCAACCCCTGCTCTCCTTCCAAATAATGGCCGTGGGATCTTTTATCTGAGAGGGCAGACAGGGGCCTCGGTTTAACATCTCATCTGAAAGACCAATGCTCTAGAGGGAGTCTCAGTTTCAAAGATCTCTTTTAAAGAGGGAGTCTCTCCGTCAGGGATCCTGCTTAAAGAGGGAGTCTCTCCATCAGGGATCCTGCTTAAAGAGGGAGTCTCTCCCCCAGGGATCCTGTTTAAAGAGGGAGTCTCTCCCCCAGGGATCCTGTTTAAAGAGGGAGTCTCTCTGCCAGGGATCCTGTTTAAAGAGGGAGTCTCTCCATCAGGGATCCTGTTTAAAGAGGGAGTCTCTCCGTCAGGGACCCTGTTTAAAGAGGGAGTCTCTCCGTCAGGGATCCTGTTTAAAGAGGGAGTCTCTCTGTCAGGGATCCTGTTTAAAGAGGGAGTCTCTCTGTCAGGGATCCTGTTTAAAGAGGGAGTCTCTCCGTCAGGGACCCTGTTTAAAGAGGGAGTCTCTCTGTCAGGGACCCTGTTTAAAGAGGGAGTCTCTCTGTCAGGGACCCTGTTTAAAGAGGGAGTCTCTCTGTCAGGGACCCTGTTTAAAGAGGGAGTCTCTCTGTCAGGGATCCTGTTTAAAGAGGGAGTCTCTCTGTCAGGGATCCTGTTTAAAGAGGGAGTCTCTCCGTCAGGGACCCTGTTTAAAGAGGGAGTCTCTCTGTCAGGGACCCTGTTTAAAGAGGGAGTCTCTCCGTCAGGGATCCTGTTTAAAGAGGGAGTCTCACCATCAGGGATCCTGTATAACGAGGGAGTCTCTCCATCAGGGACCCTGTTTAAAGAGGGAGTCTCTCCGTCAGGGCCCCTGTTTAAAGAGGGAGACTCTCCGTTAGGGACCCGGTTTAAAGAGGGAGTCTCTCCGTCATTGTTTCGTCTTTATATTGTTTCTGGTTCCCACATGGCGGAAAGAATCACACTTTAAACTTGGAAGAGGCAGGAGTCACTCTTGTTTATTACAGCACCATGCTTTTTGCTGTAGAACTTGGTTGAGCTGGTTCTTGTGTAACATATAACAAGACTCACCAGTGCAGCCATGAACGTGGACCCCTACTGGAACACATGCACGTAACAACTCATTCCCAACTAATTGGTTCCTAACACTTTCCAGATAGTATAACAATCTATAACATATATAACATCCCTCTTTCTTTCAAACATAATGTCCCTCTATCAATATAACTGTCAATATAAATACAGAAAATTGTCATCCGACTTGTGGGAATAATCTGAACCCTTTTTAGAGTCTCTTATCAAATATTATTCACAGTGTCACTTGGGTGGGAAGATGTTGTGCCTCCATCTTGTAGGTTTGGCATTCGTTGGTCTCAGTGGTGAGTTGACATGCTGTACAGGCGATGTTGTGTCACTTGCTGATGATGTTGTTCATGTTGTCTCGCTGGATAGCGATGTTTCCGGTGTTGTTGGTGGTCTTTTCCGGTGTTCCAGCTCAGGTGTCGGTCTCTGATATGGATTCTGTTCCTTCTCATTCTTTTACCGGTTTCGCTCTCCAATGTTGTGTGACCTCGGAGTCTCGGCTTCACTCACAGCTTTAGCTGAGCTCCAGGTTTTCGTGATTGGATCCTGTACGTGTCCAGTTTGTCCCTTTCAACAGCTCGGGTAGGGATTTAGCATCCTTGTTGAACTGTTGCTCTCCTCTGACCTGTGCTTCAGTGAGTGGTTGTCTCACTTCCTCCTGGTTGCTTGGCAGAGTTGTCTTATATTTTCTTCCTTTCAACGTCTCTGCAGGTGATTTCATGTCAGCCTTGAGAGGTGTGGATCGGAGTGACAATAAGGCCGGGTTTGGGTCTTCCTTCGTCTCTTAGCATTTCACAAGTGTTCTTTTGACCGTCTGGACGTGTCTTTCTATAAATCTGTGTCCCCGTGGGTAGTGCACTGACGAGGTGATCGTGTTGAACCCACACTGGTCAGCGAATTCCTTAAATTCTCTGGATATAAATTGGGAGCCATTGTCACACATTAACCTTTCGGGAATCCCTTGCTCAGCGAACAGATCTTGTACTGCTGAGGTTATTGTTGTGGATCTCAAGTCTTTCGTCTTCCGGATGAAAGGGAATTTTGAGTCGTAGTCTGCGACGATAAAAACACAGAACAATAGGAGCAGGAGTAGGCCATTCGGCCCTTCGAGCCTGCACCGCCATTCAACACGATCATGGCTGATCATCCAAACTCAGTAACCTGTTCCCACCTTCCCCCCGTATCCCTTGATCCCATTAGCCCCAAGAACTATATCTAACTCTTTATTGAATATATTTAATGATTTGGCCTCAACTGCTTTCTGTGGTAGAGAATTCCACAGGCTCACCACTCTCGGGGTGAAGAAATCTCTCCTTATCTCAGTCCTAAATGACTTACCCCTTATCCTTAGACTGTGACCCCTGGTCCTGGATTCCCCCACCATCAGGAACATCCTTCCTGCATCTAGTCTGTCCAGTCCTGTTAGAATTTTATAGGTTTCTATGAGTTCCCCTCTCATTCTTCTGAACTCCAGCGAATACAAGCCTACTTGACTCAATCTCTCTTCATACATCAGTCCCGCCATCTCAGGAATCAGTCTGGTAAACCTTCACTGCACTCCCTCTATAGCAAGAACATCCTTCCTCAGATAAGGAGACCAAAACTGCACACAATATTCCAGGTGTGGCCTCACCAAGGCCCTGTATAATTGCAGCAAGACACCCCTGCTCCTGTACTCGAATCCTCTCGCTATGAAGGCCAACATACCATTCGCCTTCCTCACTGCCTGCTGCACCTGCATGCTTACTTTCAGCGACTGGTGTACGAGAACACCCAGATCTCGCTGCACCTCCCCCTTTCCCAATCTATCACCGTTCAGGTAATAATCTGCCTTTCTGTTTTTGCCACCAAAGTGGATAACCTCACATTTATCCACATTATACTGCATCTGCCATGTATTTGCCCGATCACCCAACCTGTCCAAATCACACTGGAGCTTCTCTGCATCCTCCTCACAGCTCACATTCCCACCCAGCTTTGTGTCGTCTGCAAACCTGGATATATTACGTTCAGTCCCCTCATCTATCTCGTGACTATATATCGTGAATAGCTGGGGTCCTAGCACCGATCCCTGCGGTACCCCACTGGACGATGAGATAGCGTTCTTGATTATGTGTGAATAAATCGACTCTGTTGTGAGTTTCTGTACTTCTGGCATACATTGCATGTAGGCCACCATGTTTTCGATACCTTTGTCTATGCCTATCGAGGACACAGCTGATCTGGCTCTGAGCTTACACTTCTCCATTCCCATGTGGCCTTCGTGTATCTTTTGGAGGAGTTCTCCCTGTATTGTTTTGGGAATGATTATTCTGGATCCAGCCTGTGGAACACCATCTTCCAGTGAGATGCCACCTCTGATAGACCAGTACTGCTGTATTGTTGGCTGTGTGTGTTACGTCCCTATTAGGCCATCCCTGGATCACTTGCTGAGACAGCGTCTGTAACTCCTCGTCTTTGCTGGTCTCATCTCTCATTTGACTCAGTCTCGGTGGGGTTGCGTTCACTTGGTGATGAATCTTTATGCCTAGATCTTCTATCTTGTGTTTCTCCTGTGGTGACGACCGAGTGCGAACTCGTAACTCTGACGCCTCAAGAGTAACCTCTGCAGTCTTGCGGGTGCTTCACATCGGTTTTTCTTGTAGATCTGCTCCAGTGGATGGTGATCACTCTCCATTGTGAGTGTGTTGAAAATCCTGTCAATGTGACTCTGACACCCGCTGGTACTCGACATCTTCTTCCATCCGCTCCCGCGGGTTCGCCGTGCGTTCCGACGTGTGCGGGACAAAGGAGCTCATGTATTGCGAGCTTGTCTCCTGTCCGATTAGGGCTTTCTGTACTTCAGGATGTGCAGGACCCCAAATGAGCCGATCGATCAGCTGTTCATCTGTGTCCTTACATTTACATTTTCTGGTTGCATTTTTCAATCTTGCTACAAAATTGTCAATAGGCTCACCTAGTTCCTGTCGGAGGCCTTGAAATTCATATGGGTATAGCCTATGATTTGATTTTAGCTGGAGATGGGTACTGAATCTTTCAGAAATGTTGTCTGGGTTTTTGCTTTCCTTCTTCGCTTAGCTCCCAGCTGTTAAATAAATGTAATACTTTATTGCCTTCCCACAGAAGGATATAGCTGACCCTCTCCTCTTCACTAGTGCCTTTTAGGAAACTACTGAATGCCAAATTGTACTTTTGTTTAAACTTCTCAAATGCCTCTACGACGTCATCAGCTCCCCAATTCTTGATGGGCTGTAGCAGTGCATTCATTCTTGACCCGGCTGAAATTTCGACCTTTCTTCATAGAATTTTCACATGAGTCACTGAGTTTTTCTGTCTCTGTCTCTCTGTCACTAATTTGGGTCACTTTTCTCAATCTGATGCTTTAAAAAATGTTCCAGGTTTACTCACAGACACTCGCTACCACCATATTTCATCTTTATGTGGATTTGGGTTCCCAGATGTTGGAAAGAATCACACTTCAAACTTGGATGAGGCTGGAGTCAGTCTTGTTTATTTCAGCACCATGCTTTGTGCTGTAGAACCTGATTCCACTGGTTCTAGTGTTACATATAACATGACTTCCCAGTGCAGCCATGAATGCGGCCCCCTATTGGAACACTTACAGAAAACAACTAGTTCCAAGCTAATTAGTTCCTAACACTTTACAGATAGTTGAACAATATATAACATATATAACAGTCAGGGACCCTGTTTAAAGGGGAGTCTCTCCATCAGGGACACCAATTTTACAGGGAGTCTCACTCTCTATCTCTCTGTCTCTTTCTCTCTCTCACTCTGTCTCTCCCTATCTCCCTCTCCATGTGTGTGTCTCTCTCTCTGTCTCTGCCTCTCACTCTGTCTCTCTCTGCCTCTCTGTCTCTGCGTCTCTCACTCTCTCTCTCTCTCTCTCTCTCTGTCTCTCTCTCTCTCTTTCTCTCTCTGTCTCTTTCTCTCTCTCTGTATATCTCTCTCTCTCTCTTTGTCTCTCTTTCGCTCTGTTTCTCTCTCTGTCTCTCTCTCTCTCTGTCTCTCTTTTTGTCTCTCTCTTTCTCTGTCTCTCTCTTTCTCTGTCTCTCTGTCTATCTCTCTCTCTGTCTCTCTCTATCTCTCTCTCTGTCTCTCTCTCTCGATCTGTCTTGTCTCTCGCAGTCTCTCTCTCTCTCTCTGTCTCATCTTTTTCTGTCTCTCTCTGTCTCTCTTTGTCCCTCTCTGTCCCTCTCTGTCTCTCTATCTCTCTCTCTGTTTCTCCCTCTCTCACTGTCTCTCTCTGCCTCTCTCTCTCTTTCTCTCTGTCCCTCTGCTATCTCTGTCTCTGTCCCTCTCTGACTCTCTCTCTGTCTCTCTCTGTCTCTGTCTCTCCCTCTCTCACTGTCTCTCACTGCCTCTCTCTCTCTTTTTCTCTGTCCCTCCGCTCTCTCTGTCTCTGTCCCTCTCTGTCTCTCTCTCTCTCTCTCTCTCTGTCCCTCTCTGTCTCTGTCTCTCTCTGTCTCTCTCTCTGTCTCTCACTCTGTCCCTCTCTGTCTCTGTCTCTCTCTGTCTCTCTCTCTGTCTCTCTCTCTGTCTGTCTCTCTCTGGCTCTGCCTGTCTCTCTCTTTCTCTCCCTCCGCTCTCTCTCTCAGGGTCCTGATTATAGTGCGGGTGACAGCATAGGGAAGTATGAACCAGAGAGGGATATGAAGGTTAAAGGTCAGCTGCCTGATTGTCTGATTGCATCTCCATCCAGGTAGAGGACAATGAAATGGTCCAATCAGGACAAGAATTCAAAGTTTCATTTCAGCTGACAACAGTCAGTTCGCTTTCAACTTACAACCTGATTGTCAGGGACGACCATAACTGCAGTCAACAAATCACCCCATCCAGGTGAGAACAGATCACAGGTACAGTACGGGGGGTTAGATACAGAGTAAAACTCCCTCTACACTGTCCCCCATCAAACACTCCCCAGGACAGGTACAGTACGGGGGTTAGATACAGAGTAAACCTCCCTCTACACTGTCCCCATCAAACACTCCCCAGGACAGGTACAGTACGGGGGTTAGATACAGAGTAAAGCTCCCTCTACACTGTCCCCCATCAAACACTCCCAGGACAGGGACAGCACGGAGGTTAGATACAGAGTAAAGCTCCCTCTACACTGTCCCCCATCAAACACTCCCCAGGACAGGTACAGTACGGGGGTTAGATACAGAGTAAAGCTCCCTCTACACTGTCCCCATCAAACACTCCCAGGACAGGGACAGCACAGGGGTTAGAAAAAAAAACGGGGGTTAGATACAGAGTAAAAGACAATGGGCTGAATGGCCTGTTTCTGTGTTGTTGATTGTTTCTCTCCATGTTTCCCAGGGTGACTCTCAGGAGGAATGAGACTGTCAAGGGCATGGCCTATTTCTTCATTCCCAATACAACAGCTGCAGGAACGACGATTACAATCACCATTGAAGTTTCCTCGACAGACACCACCGACTTCAATTATTGCATTCTCCGCCTCACCGTCATGGACAATGTAGTGAGTGACGGAGAGAGCTCCCCAGCTGCACCCACATTAGCACCTCACGGCAGTGCGGGGGAGGGGGTCTCCGGGGGTGTCTGAGGGTCCGGAGGGCTCACCTCAACCTCTCACAGCAGCTGCAGAATGAGCTGCCCGGGAGTGTGTGGAGGGTCAGTACTGAGGGAGTGCGACACTGTCGGAGGGTCAGTACTGAGGGAGTGCCGCATTGTCGGACGGTCAGTACTGAGGGAGCGCAGCACTGTCGGAGGGTCAGTACTGAGGGAGTGCTGCACTGTCGGAGGGTCAGTACTGAGGGAGTGCTGCACTGTCGGACGGTCAGTACTGAGGGAGTGCTGCACTGTCGGACGGTCAGTACTGAGGGAGTGCTGCACTGTCGGAGGGTCAGTACTGAGGGAGTGCTGCACTGTCAGAGTGTCAGTATTGAGGGAGTGCTGCATTGTTGGAGGGTCAGTACTGAGGGAGTGCTGCACTGTCGGAGGGTCAGTACTGAGGGAGCGCTGCACTGTCGGACGGTCAGTACTGAGGGAGTGCTGCACTGTCGGAGGGTCAGTACTGAGGGAGTGCTGCACTGTCGGAGGGTCAGTACTGAGGGAGTGCTGCACTGTCGGAGGGT
The DNA here is from genome assembly GCF_036365525.1 of Heterodontus francisci. Classification (NCBI taxonomy): domain Eukaryota; kingdom Metazoa; phylum Chordata; class Chondrichthyes; order Heterodontiformes; family Heterodontidae; genus Heterodontus; species Heterodontus francisci. The sequence goes on from NC_090409.1 coordinate 41,164,288, forward strand.
CAGTACTGAGGGAGCGCTGCACTGTCGGAAGGTCAGTAGTGAGGGAGTACTGCACTGTTGCCGTCACAGTCGGGCACGGACCGCGGGTCTGAGTTTGTGATTGGTGGGTGCCGGGGTTTGATCTTTATCTGGGTCTCACCAGGGCGTGGGTTCCCTTCTCTTCCGCCTTCCCCAGTCTGACATCTCTGCCCACAGGTCCTGGACGACAGCTCTCCGACCTGCGCCATCACCCAGCTGGTCCAAGACTGCCCGCCTCACCCTGGCGCCAACTGTAGCCAGGGGAGCTGGTGGGTGGAGGCTGTGTTTTCCGACTCGGGAACGGGCATCTACCAGATATTCATGCGCCCTGACAGCAGCAGCCTGGTGACGTACACGCTGGAGAGCAACAGGACCCTCGTTAATTACACCAACTCCTGCTGCTTCCCTGACGTGGAACTGCTCGCCGTCGATGGAGTTGGTAACACCGGGAAGTGTGTGGTGAGAGCGTCTCCCGCACCCCAGACGTCTCCCGCACCCCAGACGTCTCCCGCACCCCAGACGTCCCCAACAGCCGGAGGCCAAAACTGGAACCATCCCCGTGTCGCCACGGTGTTGACTTCATGTCTGACCATCTGTCTCCTAAACTATCACCGATAGAAACTTCTTGATTGTTCATTGGCTGCTGAAATGTTTCTGGGTGGCTGGCTGTAGGTCTTGGGGCGATTGGGTGTCTTTCGGGTTGTTAGCACCAGTGAGATTCGAGGTGTCTGCTCTGGGTGGCTCAGAAACAATTGCTAAAACCGGACAGAATGTTACTGAGAGCTTCAAACCTGTCCCAGCTCCGTAAGAGCGTCTGGGGGCCTGGGTCAAGCAATCTCAATCCAATCACGTGGGTCCACAGCAAATGGCGGTGTCCAGACCAGCCCGTATCTCTGGGACCCGTACCCCAGGGAGAGTCAGTGTGTGTGGGACCCGTACCCCAGTGATAGTCAGTGTGTGTGGAACCCGTACCCCGGGGAGAGTCAGTGTGTGTGGGACCCGTACCCCAGTGAGAGTCAGTGTGTGTGGGACCCGTACCCCAGTGAGAGTCAGTGTGTGTGGAACCCGTACCCCAGTGAGAGTCAGTGTGTGTGGGACCTGTACCCCAGTGAGAGTCAGTGTGTGTGGCCCCCGTACCCCAGTGAGAGTCAGTGTGTGTGGAACCCGTACCCCAGTGAGAGTCAGTGTGTGTGGGACCGGTACCCCAGTGAGAGTCAGTGTGTGTGGGACCCGTACCCCAGTGAGAGTCAGTGTGTGTGGAACCCGTACCCCAGTGAGAGTCAGTGTGTGTGGGACCTGTACCCCAGTGAGAGTCAGTGTGTGTGGGACCCGTACCCCAGTGAGAGTCAGTGTGTGTGGAAAAGGTTGGGAGTGGGGTCAGGGTCACCAGAAAGAACCAGAAGGGGCATGCGTCACAGGAAAGGATTGTAAAGGTGGACAGGATCTTCAATCTTGTACAGATGCCTGCTGTGCATGAACCTATCGCAATATTTATGGAAGTGTGAATAAACAGTATCTGTTGCATCAACTTGTGTCAGACTTCTGTGATAAATCATCTTCATAAAAAAATCTGCAACAAGTCCCAGCCACCCATGTCCTGTCCAAGCAATCATCTCGTGCATCTCCAATCATTCCCTCCTGCAACTTTCCTATTGCCGACATCACTCGAATGGGCTGAGTTACTTGGCAGAGGCCATTCAGTCCCTCTCGCGCCTGTTATACAGGAACAGGAGGAGGCCCATTCAGCCCCTCTCGAGCCTGTTACACAGGAACAGGAGGAGGCCCATTCAGCCCCTCTCGAGCCTGTTTCACAGGAACAGGAGGAGGCCCATTCAGCCCCTCTCGAGCCTGTTTCACAGGAACAGGAGGAGGCCCATTCAGCCCCTCTCGAGCCTGTTACACAGGAACAGGAGGAGGCCCATTCAGCCCCTCTCGCGCCTGTTACACAGGAACAGGAGGAGGCCCATTCAGCCCCTCTCCAGCCTGTTACACAGGAACAGGAGGAGGCCCGTTCAGCCCCTCTCGCGCCAGTTACACAGGAACAGGAGGAGGCCCATTCAGTCCCCTCTCCAGCCTGTTACACAGGAACAGGAGGAGGCCCATTCGGCCCCTCTCCAGCCTGTTACACAGGAACAGGAGGACGCCCATCCGGCCCCCATTCGAGCCTTTTACACAGGAACAGGAGGAGGCCCATTCAGCCCCTCTCAAGCCTGTTGTGATCCCGTCTGACCTGCATCCGAACTCGGTCAGTGTGTTTCCTAACTTCCTAACTTCCCCCCTGCGTGACTGGCCTCTGATTTTAAGGCTATGCCCCCCTCCTTGTCCGAGACTCCCCCACCAGGCACCTCCCTCCCGACCGTTTCAGTTCCTTTCAAAACACTAAAAAAGAACCTCAATCAAATCACTCGTTAACCTTCGATATTTCAGGGAATGCAGTCCTGGTGTGTGGAATCTCTCCTGGTAATGTAACCCTTGGAGTTGGGTACAGTTTCTGGTAAATCTCCACTGTGTTCTCTCAGTGTAACATCAATTGATGGCGTGCAGAACTGCAAGCAAAACGAAGTCACTCACAGAAACCAAGAGATAGTTTGCTTCTAAATTGGTGGCAAAGATATGAAAAGGTTATCAAAGCCACTTCCTGTTTCAACAGCTGAAGACAGACTTCAACCTCACGTTGAGATCATCAATAATCTCACACAGTCTGAGGCAAAGGTGTGAGGTTGGAAAATGTAAGAGAGAAATTGGGTCAAATCATGAGTTGGTGATTCAGTGAGAAAGGGATTTTTGAAAAGCCACTTGGTTCGAGGAAGTACAGAGGGAGGGAGAAGGTGTCCCGCACTTTTAAGCTTTGTCTTCATGCGGGCCAATCCCGAGATACTCCGAGCCATCCAATCACATTCCACCCTTTGTGAACTTCCAACCTCTGCTGAGCCCCAGTTGAAGGAGGAGAGAGAGAGAGAGAGAGAGAGAGATGCGGAGAGGTTTAGGGAGGGAATTCCAGAGCTTAGGGCCCCCCAGGCAGCTGAAGGCACGGCCGCCAACGGTGGAGCGATGGGAATCGGGGGATGGGCAAGAGGCCGGATTTGGAGGTGAGCGCGGAGATCTCGGAGGGTTGTAGGGGCTGGAGGAGGTTACAGAGATAGGGAGGGATGTAGGGGCTGGAGGAGGTTACAGAGATAGGGAGGGTTGTCGGTGCTGGAGGAGGTAACAGAGATAGGGAGGGTTGTCGGGGCTGGAGGAGTTTACAGGGAAAGGGAGGATTGCAGGGGATGGACGAGGTTACAGAGAAAGGGAGTGATGTAGGGGATGGAGAAGGTTACAGGGATAAGGAGGGCTGTCGGTGATGGAGGCGGTTACAGGGATAGGGAGGGTTGTAGGGGATGGAGGAGGTGACAGGGATAGGGAGGGATGTAGGGCACGGAGGAGGTTACAGGGATAGGGAGGAAAGTTGGGGATGGAGGAGGTGACAGAGATAATTAGGGCTGTAGGGGATGGAGGAGGTACGAGGGTAGGGAGGGTTTCAGGGGATGGAGGAGGTTACAGAAAAAGGGAGGGTTGTAGGGGCTGGAGGAGGTTACAGAGAAATGGAGGGATGTAGGGGATGGAGGAGGTTACAGGGATAGTGAGCGTTGTAGGGGATGGATGACGTGACAGAGAAAGGGAGGGATGTAGGGGATGGAGGAGGAAACAGAGATAAGGAGGGTCGTAGGTGATGGATGGAGGTTACAGGGATAGAGAGAGTTGTAGGTGATGGAGAAGGTTACAGAGATAGGGAGGGTTGTGGTGGATGGAGGAGGTTACAGAGATAGAGAGGGATGTCGGGGATGGAGGATGTTACACGGATAGGGAGGGATGTCGGTGATGGAGGAGGTTACAGAGATAAGGAGGGTTGTAGGGGATGGAGGAGGTTACAGAGAAAGGGAGGGATGTAGGCGATGGAGGGGTTTACAGAGATAGGGAGGGTTGTAGGGGATGGAGGAGTAACAGAGATAGGGAGGGTTGCAGGTGATGGAGGAGGTTCCAGGGATAGGTAGGGTTGTAGTGCATGGAGGAGGTGACAGAGATAGGGAGGGTTGTAGGGGATGGAGGTGGTTACAGAGATAGAGAGGGATGTCGGGGATGGAGGATGTTACACGGATAGGGAGGGATGTCGGTGATGGAGGAGGTTACAGAGATAAGGAGGGTTGTAGGGGATGGAGGAGGTTACAGGGATAGGGAGGGTTGCACGGGATGGAGGAGGTTACAGAGAAAGGGAGGGATGTAGGCGATGGAGGGGTTTACAGAGATAGGGAGGGTTGTAGGGGATGGAGGAGTAACAGAGATAGGGAGGGTTGCAGGTGATGGAGGAGGTTCCAGGGATAGGTAGGGTTGTAGTGCATGGAGGAGGTGACAGAGATAGGGAGGGTTGTAGGGGATGGAGGTGGTTACAGAGATGGGGAGGGTTGTAGGGGCTGGAGGAGGTTACAGAGATAGGGAGGGTTGTAGGTGCTGGAGGAGGTAACAGAGATAGGGAGGGTTGTCGGGGCTGGAGGAGTTTACAGGGAAAGGGAGGGTTGCAGGGGATGGAGAAGGTTACAGGGATAAGGAGGGTTGTCGGTGATGGAGGCGGTTACAGGGATAGGGAGGGTTGTAGGGGATGGAGGAGGTGACAGGGATAGGGAGGGATGTAGGGCACGGAGGAGGTTACAGGCATAGGGAGGAAAGTTGGGGATGGAGGAGGTGACAGGGATAATTAGGGCTGTAGGGGATGGAGGAGGTACGAGGGTAGGGAGGGTTTCAGGGGATGGAGGAGGTTACAGAAAAAGGGAGGGTTGCAGGGGCTGGAGGAGGTTACAGAGAAAGGGAGGGATGTAGGGGATGGAGGAGTTTACAGAGATAAGGAGGGTTGTAGGTGATGGAGGAGTTTACAGAGATAGGGAGGGTTGTCGGGGCTGGAGCAGGTTACAGGGATAGGGAGGGTTGTCGGGGCTAGAGGAGGTTACAGAGATAGGGAGGGTTGTAGGGGATGCAGGAGGTTACAGATAAAGGGAGGGATGTAGGGCATGGAGGAGATTACAGAGATAGGGAGGGTTGTCGGGACTGGAGGAGGTTACAGAGATAAGGAGGGTTGCAGGTGATGGAGGAGGTTAGAGAGTTAGGGAGGGTTGTCGGGGATGGAGCAGGTTTCAGAGATAGGCAGGGATGTAGGGCATGGCGGAGGTTACAGAGAAAAGGAGGGTTGTAGGTGATGGAGGAGGTTACAGAGATAGGGAGGGTTGTAGGGGCTGGAGGAGGTTACAGAGAAAAGGAGGGTTGTAGGTGATGGAGGAGGTTACAGAGATAGGGAGGGTTGTAGGGGCTGGAAGAGGTTACAGGGATAGGGAGGGTTGTACGGGATGGAGGAGGTTACAGAGAAAGGGAGGGATGTAGGCGATGGAGGAGGTTACAGTGATAGGGAGGGATGTAGGGGATGGAGGAGGTTACAGAGATAGAGAGGGATGTAGGGGATGGAGGAGGATACTGGCAAAGGGAGGGATGTAGGGCATGGAGGAGGTAACAGAGATAGGGAGGGTTGTCGGGGCTGGAGCAGGTTACAGGGATAGGGAGGGTTGTCGGGGCTAGAGGAGGTTACAGAGATAGGGAGGGTTGTAGGGGATGCAGGAGGTTACAGATAAAGGGAGGGATGTAGGGCATGGAGGAGATTACAGAGATAGGGAGGGTTGTCGGGGCTGGAGGAGGTTACAGAGATAAGGAGGGTTGTAGGTGATGGAGGAGGTTACAGAGATAGGGAGGGTTGTAGGGGCTGGAAGAGGTTACAGGGATAGGGAGGGTTGTACGGGATGGAGGAGGTTACAGTGATAGGGAGGGATGTAGGGGATGGAGGTGGTTACAGAGATAGAGAGGGATGTAGGGGATGGAGGAGGTTACAGAGATAAGGAGGGTTGTTGGTGATGGAGGAGATTACTGGGAAAGGGAGGGATGTAGGGGATGGAGGAGGATACAGAGACAGGGAGGGATGCAGGGCATGGAGGATGTTACAGAGATAAGGAGGGTTGTAGGTGATGGAGGATGTTACAGAGATAGGGAGGGTTGTAGGTCATGGAGGAGGTTACAGAGATAGGCAGGGTTGTAGGTGATGGAGGAGGTTACAGGGACAGGGAGCGTTGTAGGGGATGGATGACGTGACAGAGAAAGGGAGGGATGTAGGGGATGGAGGAGGAAACAGAGATCAGGAGGGTCGTAGGTGATGGAGGAGGTTACAGGGATAGGGAGAGTTGTAGGTGATGGAGAAGGTTACAGAGATAGGGAGGGTTGTGGTGGATGGAGGAGGTTACAGAGATAGGGAGGGATGTAGCGGATGGAGGAGGTTACAGAGATAGAGAGGGATGTCGGGGATGGAGGATGTTACAGGGATAGGGAGGGTTGTCGGTGATGGAGGAGGTTACAGAGATAGGGAGGGTTGTCGGGGATGGAGGAGGTTACAGAGATAAGGAGGGTTGTAGGGGATGGAGGATGTTACAGGGATGGAGGGCTGTAGGGGATGGAGGAGGTTACAGGGATAAGGAGGGTTGCAGGGGATGGAGGAGGTTACAGAGAAAGGGAGGGATGTAGGGGATGGAGGGGTTTCCAGAGATAGGGAGGGTTGTAGGGGATGGAGGAGTAACAGAGATAGGGAGGGTTGTAGGGGATGGAGGAGGTTCCAGGGATAGGTATGGTTGTAGTGGATGGAGGAGGTGACAGAGATAGGGAGGGTTGTAGGGGATGGAGGTGGTTACAGAGATGGGGAGGGTTGTAGGGGCTGGAGGAGGTTACAGAGATAGGGAGGGTTGTAGGTGCTGGAGGAGGTAACAGAGATAGGGAGGGTTGTCGGGGCTGGAGGAGTTTACAGGGATAGGGAGGGTTGCAGGGGATGGAGGAGGTTACAGAGAAAGGGAGTGATGTAGGGGATGGAGAAGGTTACAGGGATAAGGAGCGTTGTCGGTGATGGAGGCGGTTACAGGGATAGGGAGGGTTGTAGGGGATGGAGGAGGTGACAGGGATAGGGAGGGATGTAGGGCACGGAGGAGGTTACAGGGAAAGGGAGGAAAGTTGGGGATGGAGGAGGTAACAGAGATAGGGAGGGTTTCAGGGGATGGAGGAGGTTACAGAGAAAGGGAGTGTTGTCGGGGCTGGAGGAGGTTACTGGGAAAGGGAGGGATGTTGGGCATGGAGGAGGTTACAGAGATAGGGAGGATTGCAGGTGATGGAGGAGGTTACAGAGATAGGGATGGTTGTAGGGGATGGAGGAGGATCAGAGACAGGCAGGGATGTAGGGGATGGAGGAGGTTACAGGGATATGGAGGGACAATGGGGATGGAGGATATTACAGAGATAGGGAGGGTTGTTGGGGATGGAGGAAGTTTCAGAGATAGGGAGGGATGTCGGGCATCGAGGAGGTTACAGAGATAGGGAGGGCTGTAGGGGATGGAGGAGGTTACAGAGATAGCGAGGGATGTAGTGGATGGAGGAGATTACAGGGAGTGGGAGGGATGTAGGGGATGGAGGAGTTCCAAAGATAGGGAGGGTTGTAGGGGATGGAGGAGGTTACAGAGATAGGGAGGGATATAGTGGATGGAGGAGATTACAGGGAGAGGGAGGGATGCAGGGGATGGAGGAGTTCCAGAGATAGGTAGGTTTCTTGGGGATGGAGGAGGTTACAGAGATAGGGACGGATGCAGTGGATGGAGGAGATTACAGGGAGAGGGAGAGATGTAGGGGATGGAGGAGTTCCAGAGATAAGGAGGGTTGTACGGGATGGAGGAGGTTAGAGAGATACGGAGGGTTTTATGGGATAGAGGAAGGTACAGCGATAGGGAGGGTTGTAGGGGATGGAGGAGGTTTCAGAGAAAGGGAGGGATGTAGGGGATGGAGGAGTTTACAGAGACAGGGAGGGATGTAGGGGCTGGAAGAGTTTACTGGGATAGGGAGAGTTGTTGGTGATGGAGGAGGTTACAGAGATAGGGAGGAATGTAGGGGATGGAGGAGGATACAGAGACAGGGAAGGATGTAGGGGATGGAGGAGGTTACTGGGATAGCGAGGGATGTAGGGATAAGAGGAGGTTACAGGGATAGGGAGGGTTGTAGGGGATGGTGGAGGTTACAGAGAAAGGGAGTGATGTAGGGGATGGAGAAGGTTACAGAGGTAAGGAGGGAGGTAGGAGATGTTGGAGGTTACAGGGATAAGGAGGGTTGTAGGTGATGGAGGAGGTTACAGAGATAGGGAGGGATTTGGGAGTGGAGGAGGTAACAGGGATAGAGAGGAATGTTGGGGATGGAGGAGGTTACAGAGATAGTTCGGGTTGTCGAAGATTCAGCAGTGGACAGAGATAATTAGGACTGTAGGGGATGGAGCAGGTTCCAGGGATAGGGAGGGTTGTAGGGGATGGACGAGGTTACAGAGATAAGGAGGGTTGTAGGTGATGGAGGAGGTGACAGAGATAGGGAGGGTTGTAGGTGATGGAGGAGGTTACAGAGATAGAGAGTGTTGTAGGAGATGGAGGAGGTTACAGAGAAAGGCAGGGATACAGGGGATGGAGGAGGTTCCAGAGATAAGGAGGGTTGTCGATGATGGAGGAGGTTACAGAGACAGGGAGGGATGTAGGGGCTGGAAGATGTTCCAGGGATAGGGAGGGTTGTAGGGGTTGGACCAGGTTACAGAGAAAGAGAGGGATGTAGGGGATGGAGGAGGTTGCAGAGATAAGGAGGGTTGTAGGTGATGGAGGAGGTGACAGGGATAGGGAGGGTTGTAGGGGCTGAAGGAGGTTGCTGGGATAGGGAGGGTTGTAGGGGATGGAATGATGACAGAGATAATTAGGGTTGTAGGGAATGGAGGACCTTACAGAGATAGGGAGGGTTGTCGGGGCTGGAGGAGGTTACAGAGATAGGGAGCGTTGTAGGGGATGGAGGAGGTTACAGAGATAAGGAGGGTTGTAGGGGATGGAGGTGGTTACAGAGATAGGGAGGGTTGTAGGGGCTGGAGGAGGTTACAGAGATAGGGAGCATTGTCGGGGATGGAGGAGGTTGCAGAGATAAGGAGGGTTGTGGGGGATGGAGGTGGTTACAGAGATAGGGATGGTTGTAGGGGCTGGAGGAGGTTACAGAGATAAGGAGGGTTGTAGGGAATGGAGGAGGTTGCAGGGATAGGGAGGGTAGCAGGGGCTGGAGGAGGTTACAGAGATAAGGAGGCTTGTAGGGAATGTAGGAGGTTACAGGGATAGGGAAGATTGTAGGGGCTGGAGGAGGTTACAGAGATAGGGAAGGATGTAGTGGATGGAGGACGTTCCAGAGATAGGGTGTGTTGTCGGGGTTAGAGTTTCCAGAGATAGGGAGGGATGTAGGGGATGGAGGAGGTTAAAGTGATAGGGAGGGTTGAATGGGCTGGAGGAGGTTACAGAGATAGGGAGGGATGTAGGTGATGGAGGCAGTTACAGGGCTAGGGAGGGTTGGAGGGGATGGAGGTGGTAACAGAGATAAGGAGGGTTGTATGGGATGAGTAGGTTACAGGGAAATGGATGGTTGTACGGGAAGTAGGAGGTTGACGAGATAGTGATAGTTGTCGGGGATGGAGGTGGTTCAAGAGATAGGGAGGGGTGTAGGGGCTGGAGGATGTTAGCGGGATAGGGAGGGTTGGAGGGGATGGAGGCGGTTACCGGGATAAGGAGGGTTGTAGGGGATGGAGGAGGTTCAAGAGATAGGGAGGGATGTAGGGGCTGGAGGATGTTACAGGGATAGGGAGGGATGAAGTGGATGGAGGAGGTTACAGAGTTAGGGAGGGATGCAGGGGATTGGGCAGGTTAGAGAGATAGGGAGGGTTGTAGGGGATGTAGGAGGTTGACGAGACAGGGATTGTTGTAGGGGATGGAGGAGGTTCAAGAGATCGGGAGGGGTGTAGTGGCTGGAGGATGTTAGAGGGATAGGGAGGGATATCGGGGATGTTGGAGGTTAGAGAGATAGGGATGGTTGTCGGAGATGGATGAGGTGACAGAGATAGGGATCAATGTAGAGGCTGGAGGCGGTTACAGAGATAGGGAGTGATGCAGGGGATGGGGGAGGTTAGAGAGATAGGGAGGGATGTAGGGGATTGAGGAGGTTACTGAGATCGGGAGGAATGTAGTGGATAGAGGAGGTTACAGAGATAGGGAGGGATGTAGGGGAAGGAGGAGGTTACAGGGATAGGGAGGGTTGCAGGGGGTGGAGGAGGTTACAGAGATAGGGAGGGTTGTAGGGAATGGAGGTGTTTACACAGATAGGGAGTGATGTAGTGGATGGAGGAGGTTACTGAGATAGGGAGGGTTGTAGGGGATGGAGGAGGTGACAGAGATAGGGAGGGTTGTAGGGGATGGAGGAGGTTACAGAGATAAGGAGGTTTGTAGGGGATGGAGGAGGTTACAGAGATAGGGAAGGATGTAGCGGATGGAGGAGGTTACAGAGAAAAGGAGGGTTGTAGGGAATGGAGGAGGTTGCAGGGACAGGGAGGGTAATAGGGGCTGGAGGAGGTTACAGAGATAAGGAGGGTTGTAGGAATTGGAGGAGGTTACAGAGATAGGATGGTTGTAGGGGATGGAGGAGGTTATAGAGATAGGGAGGGATGTAGGGGCTGGAGGAGGTTACAGAGATAGGGAGTGATGCAGGGGATGGGGGAGGTTAGAGAGATAGGGAGGGATGTGGGGGATTGAGGAGATTACTGAGATAGGGAGGAATGTAGTGGATAGAGGAGGTTACAGAGATAGGGAGGGATGTCGGGGAAGGAGGAGGTTACAGGGATAGGGAGGGTTGCAAGGGATGGAGGATGTTACAGAGATTGGGAGGGTTGTAGGGCATGGAGGAGGTTACAGAGATAGGGAGGGCTGCAGGGGATGGAGGAGGTTACAGAGATAGGGAGGGATGTAGTGGATGGAGGAGATTACAGGGAGAGGGAGGGATGTAGGGGATGGAGGAGTTCCAGAGATAGGGAGGGTTGTAGGGGATGGAGGAGGTTACAGAGATAAGGAGGGATGTAGTGGATGGAGGAGATTACAGGGAGAGGGTGGGATGTAGGGGATGGAGGAGTTCCAGAGATAGGGAGGTTTGTAGGGGATGGAGGAGGTTACAGAGATAGGGAGGGATGTAGTGGATGGAGGAGATTACAGGGAGAGGGATGGATGTAGGGGATGGAGGAGTTCCAGAGATAGGGAGGGTTGTAGGGGATGGAGGAGTTTACAGAGATCAGGAGGGTTGTACGGGATGGAGGAGGTTAGAGAGATACGGAGGGTTGTAGGGGATGGAGGAGGGTACAGAGATAGGGAGGGTTGTAGGGGATGGAGGAGGTTTCAGAGAAAGGGAGGGATGTAGGGGATGGAGGAGTTTACAGAAATAGGGAGGGTTGTCAGGGCTGGAGGAGGTTACAGAGATAAGGAGGGTTGCAGGTGATGGAGGAGGTTACAGAGATAGGGAGGTTTGTAGGTCATGGAGGAGGTTACAGAGAGGGAGGGTTGTAGGGGATGGAGGAGTTTACAGAGAAAGGGAGGGTTTTAGGGGATGGAGGAGGTTACAGAGATAGGGAGGGATGTAGGGGATGGAGGAGGATACAGAGACAGGGAGGGATGGAGGGGCTGGAAGAGTTTACTGGGATAGGGAGGGTTGTTGGTGATGGAGGAGGTTACAGAGATAGGGAGGGATGTAGGGGACGGAGGAGGTTACAGAGATAGTGAGGGTTGTAGGGGCTGGAGGAGGTTAAAGAGATAAGGAGGGATGTAGGGGATGGTGGAGGTTACTGGGATAGGGAGGGATATAGGGCATGGAGGAGGTTACAGAGATAGGGCGGATTGCAGCGGATGGCGGAGGTTAAAGAGATAGGGAGGGTTGTAGGTGATGGAGGAGGTTACAGAGATAGGGAGGATTGCAGGGATGGAGGAGGTAACAGAGATAGGGAGGGATGTCGGGGCTGGAAGAGGATACAGAGACAGGGAGGGATGGAGGGGATGGAGGAGATTACTGGGATAGGGAGGGTTTTCGGGATTGGAGGAGGTTACAGGGATAGGGAGGATAGCAGGGGATGGAGGAGGTTACAGAGATAGGGAGGGATGTAGGGGATGGAGGAGGTTACAGGGACAGGGAGGGTTGTAGGGGATGGAGGAGGTTACTGGGATAGGGAGGGTTGTAGGGGATGGAGAAGGTTACAGAGATAGGGAGGGACAATGGGGATGGAGGAGGTTACAGAGATAGGGAGGGTTGTAGGGGATGGAGAAGGTTACAGAGATCGGGAGGATAGCAGGGGATGGAGGAGGTTAGAGAGATAGGGAGGGATGTAGCGGATGGAGGAGGTTACAGAGATAAGGAGGGTTGTAGGGGATGGAGGAGGTTAGAGAGATAGGGAGGGATGTAGCGGATGGAGGAGGTTACAGAGATAAGGAGGGTTGTAGGTGATGGAGGAGGTTACAGAGATAGGGAGGGTTGTAGGAGACGGAGGAAGTTACAGAGACAGGAGGGTTGTCTGGGCTGAAGGAGGTTGCTGGGATAGGGAGCGTTGTCGGGGCTGGAGGAGTTTACAGAGTTAGAGAGGGCTGTAGGGGATGGAGGAGGTTACAGAGATAGGGAGGGATGTCGGGGATGGAGGAGTTACAGAGATAGGGAGAGTTGTAGGGCATGGAGGAGATGGCAGAGATAGGGAGGGTTGTAGGGGATGGAGGTTGTTACAGAGATAAGGAGGGTTGTAGGGGATGGAGGAGGTTAGAGAGATAGGGAGGGTTGTAGGGCATGGAGGAGATGGCAGAGATAGGGAGGGTTGTAGGGGATGGAGGTTGTTACAGAGATAAGGAGGGATGTCGGGGATGGAGGAGTTACAGAGATAGGGAGAGTTGTAGGGCATGGAGGAGATGGCAGAGATAGGGAGGGTTGTAGGGGATGGAGGTTGTTACAGAGATAAGGAGGGATGTCGGGGATGGAGGAGTTACAGAGATAGGGAGAGTTGTAGGGCATGGAGGAGATGGCAGAGATAGGGAGGGTTGTAGGGGATGGAGGTTGTTACAGAGATAAGGAGGGATGTCGGGGATGGAGGAGTTACAGAGATAGGGAGAGTTGTAGGGCATGGAGGAGATGGCAGAGATAGGGAGGGTTGTGGGGAATGGAGGGGATTACAGGGAGGGGGAGGGATGCAGGGGATGGAGGTGGTTACAGAGATAGGGAGGGATGTCGGGGATGGAGGAGTTACAGAGATAGGGAGAGTTGTAGGGCATGGAGGAGATGGCAGAGATAGGGAGGGTTGTAGGGGATGGAGGTTGTTACAGAGATAAGGAGGGTTGTAGGGGATGGAGGAGATTACAGAGTTAGGGAGGGTTGTGGGGAATGGAGGGGATTACAGGGAGGGGGAGGGATGCAGGGGATGGAGGTGGTTACTGAGATAGGGAGGGATGTAGGGGATGGAGGAGGTTACAGAGATGGGGAGGGTTGTAGGGACTGGAGGTGGTTACAGAGATAGGGAGGGCTGTAGGTGATGGAGGAGGTTACAGAGATAGGGAGTGTTGTAGGAGGCGGAGGAAGTTCCAGAGACAGGGAGGGTTGTCTGGGCTGAAGGAGGTTGCTGGGATAGGGAGCGTTGTAGGGGCTGGAGGAGTTTACAGAGATAGGGAGGGATGTAGGGGATTGAGGAGGTTACAGAGATAAGGAGTTTTGTAGGGAATGGAGGAGGTTACAGGGATAGGGAGGGTTGTAGGGGCTGGAGGAGGTTACAGAGATAAGGAGGGTTGTAGGGAATGGAGGAGGTTGCAGGGAATGGGAGGGTAGTAGGGGCAGGAGGAGGTTACAGAGGGAAGGAGGGTTGTAGGGAATGTAGGAGGTTACAGAGGGAAGGAGGGTTGTAGGGAATGTAGGAGGTTACAGGGATAGGGAGGGTTGTAGGGGCTGGAGGAGGTTACAGAGATAGGGAGGGATGTAGGTGATGGAGGAGTTTACAGGGCTAGGGAGGGTTGGAGGGGATGGAGGTGGTAACAGAGATAGGGAGGGTTGTAGGGGATTTTAGGTTACAGGGAAATGGATGGTTGTACGGGAAGTAGGAGGTTGACGAGATAGTGATAGTTGTAGGTGATGGAGGAGGTTCAAGAGATAGGGAGGGGTGTAGGGGCTGGAGGATGTTAGAGGGATAGGGAGGGTTGTAGGGGATGGAGGTGGTTACAGAGATAAGGAGGGTTTTAGGGATGGAGGACGTTACAGAGATAGGGAGGGTTGTAGGGGCTGGAGGAGGTTACAGAGATAGGGAGGGTTGTAGGTGATGGAGGAGGTTACACAGATAGGGTGGGCTGAAGGGTATGGAGGAGGTTACCGGGATAAGGAGGGTTGTAGGGGATGGAGGTGGTTCAAGGGATAGGGAGGGGTGGAGGGGCTGGAGGAAGTTACAGGGATAGGGAGGGATGAAGTGGATGGAGGAGGTTACAGAGTTAGGGAGGGATGCAGGGGATGGGGGAGGTTACAGAGATAGGGAGGGATGTAGGGGATTGAGGAGGTTACTGGGATAGCGAGGGATGTAGGGGATTGAGGAGGTTACTGGGATAGCGAGGGTTGTAGGGATTGGAGGAGGTTACAGAGATAGGGAGGGACAATGGGGATGGAGGAGATTACAGGGATAGGGAGGGATGTAGGGGATGGAGGAGATTACAGAGATAGGGAGTGTTGTCGGGGATGGAGGAGGTTACAGGGATAGGGAGGGATGAAGGGGATGGAGGAGGTTAGAGAGATAGGGAGGGTTGTGGGGGATGGAGGAGATGACAGAGATAGGGAGGGTTGTAGGGGATGGAGGTGGTAACAGAGATAAGGAGGGTTGTAGGGGATGGAGGAGGTTAGAGAGATAGGGAGGGTTGTAGGGCATGGAGGAGGTTACAGAGTTAGGGAGGGTTGTGGGGGATGGAGGGGATTACAGGGATGGGGAGGGATGTAGGGGATGGAGGTGGTTACTGAGATAGGGAGGGATGTAGGGGATGGAGGAAGTAACAGCGATAGGGAGGGTTGAAGGGGATGGAGGAGGTTACAGAGATAGGGAGGGTTGTAGGGAATGGAGGAGGTTGCAGGGATAGGGAGGGTAGTCGGGGCTGGAGGAGGTTACAGAGATAGGGAGGGTTGTCGGGGATGGAGTTTACAAAGATAGGGAGGGATGTAGGCGATGGAGGAGTTTACAGAGATAAGGAGTTTTGTCGGGAATGGAGGATGTTACAGGGATAGGGAGGGTTGTAGGGGATGGAGGATGTTACAGAGATAGGGAGGGATGTTGGTGATGGAGGAGGTTACAGGGCTAGGGAGGGTTGTGGGGAGTGGATGAGATTACAGAGATAAGGAGGGTTGTACGGGAAGCAGGAGGTTGACGAGATAGTGAAAGTTGTAGGTGATGGAGGAGGTTCAAGAGATAGGGAGGGGTGTAGGGGCTGGAGGATGTTAGAGGGATAGGGAGGGTTGTAGGTGATGGAGGAGGTTACACAGATAGGGAGGGCTGAAGGGGATGGAGGAGGTTACCGGGATAAGGAGGGTTGTAGGGGATGGAGGTGGTTCAAGGGATAGGGAGGGGTGGAGGGGCTGGAGGAAGTTACAGGGATAGGGCGGGATGTAGGGGATGGTGTAGGTTCGAAAGATAGGGAGGGATGTAGGGGATGGAGCCAGTTAAAGAGAAAGGGAGGGATGTAGGGGAAAGACGAGGTTACAGGGATGTGGAAGGATGTAGGTGATGGTGGTGGTTAGAGAGATAGGGAGGGTAGTAGGGGATGGTGGAGGTTAGAGAGATAGTGAGGGATGAAGGGGATGGGGGAGGTTAGAGAGATAGGGAGGGTTGTAGGTGATGTTGGAGGTTGACGAGTGATAGTTGTAGGGGATGGAGGAGGTTCAAGAGATAGGGAGGGGTGTAGGGGCTGGAGGATGTTAGAGGGATAGGGAGGGATGTCGGGGATGGTGGAGGTTAGAGAGATAGGGAGGGTTGTCGGGGATGGGGGAGGTTAGAGAGATAGGGAGGGATGTCGGGGATCGTGGAGGTTAGAGAGATAGGGAGGGTTGTCGGGGATGGAGGAGGTTAGAGAGATAGGGAGGGTTGTCGGGGATGGAGGAGGTTAGAGAGATAGGGAGGGATGTAGGGGATGGAGGAGGTTACAGAGTTAGGGAGGGTTGCAGGGGATGGATTAGATAACAGAGATAAGGAGGGTTATAGGGGATGGAGGAGGTTACAGAGATAGGGAGTGTTGTCGGGGATGGAGTTTACAGGGATAGGGAGGGATGTAGGGGATGGAGGAGGTTACAGAGATAAGGAGGGTTGTCGTGAATGGAGGAGGTTGCAGGGATAGGGAGGGTTGTCGGGGATGGAGGCGGTTGCAGAGATAGGGAGGGATGTAGGGGATGGAGGAGGTTACAGAGATAGGGCAGGGTGTCGGGGATGGTGGAGGTTACAGAGATAGGGAGGGTTGTCGGGGATGGAGGCGGTTGCAGAGATAGGGAGGGATGTAGGGGATGGAGGAGGTTACAGAGATAGGGCAGGGTGTCGGGGATGGTGGAGGTTACAGAGATAGGGAGGGATGTAGGGGATGGAGGAGGTTACAGGGATAGGGCAGGGTGTCGGGGATGGTGGAGGTGACAGGTATCGGGAGGGATGTAGGGGATGGTGGAGGTTTGAGAGATCGGGAGAGTTGTATTGGATGGAGGAGGTTACAGAGATAGGGAGGGATGTAGGGGATGGAGGAGGTTGCAGAGATAAGGAGGGATGCAGGGGATGGGGGAGGTTAGAGAGATAGGGAGGGATGTAGGGGATGGAGGAGGTTACAGAGTTAGGGAGGGATGCAGGGGATGGGGGAAGTTAGAGAGATAGGGAGGGATGTAGGGGATGGAGGAGGTTGCAGAGATAGGGAGGGATGTAGTGGATGGAGGCGGCTTCAGAGATAGGGAGGGATGCAGGGCATGGGGGAGGTTTCAGGAATAGTGAAGTTTGTAGAGGCTGGAGGAGGTTACAGAGATAGGGAGGGTTGTAGGGGATGGAGGAGGTTACAGGGATAGGGAGGGTTGTCGGGGATGGAGGAGTTTACAGAGATATGGAGGGTTGTAGGGGATGGAGAAGGTTACAGGGATAGGGAGGGATGTGGGGAAGGACGAGGTTACAGAGATAATGAGGGTTGTAGGGGATGGAGGAGATTACAGAGATAGGGAGTTTTGCAGGGGAAGGAGGAGGTTATAACGATAGGGCGGGTTGTCGGGGATGGAGGAGGTTCAAGACATAGGGAGGGATGGAGGGGATGGAGGAGGTCACAACGTAGGGAGGGTTGCAGGGGATGTAGGAGGTTCAAGAGATAGGGAGGGGTGTTGGGGCTGGAGGATGTTACAGGAATAGGGAGGGATGTAGGGGATGGTGGAGGTTACAAAGATAAGGAGGGATGTAGGGGATGGAGCAGGTTATAGAGAAAGGGAGGGATGTAGGGGATAGACGAGGTTACAGGGATGTGGAAGGATGTAGGGGATGGTGGAGGTTACAGAGATAGGGAGAGGTGTAGGGGATGGAGGAGGTTGCAGAGATAGGGAGGGGTGCAGTGGATGGAGGAGGTTAGAGAGATAGTGAGGGATGAAGGGGATGGAGGAGGTTACAGAGATAGGGCAGGGTGTAGGGGATGGTGGAGGTGACAGGTATCTGGAGGGATGTAGGGGATGGTGGAGGTTTGAGAGATAGGGAGGGTTGTATTGGATGGAGGAGGTTACAGAGATAGGGAGGGATGTAGTGCATGGAGGAGGTTACAGAGATAGGCAGGGATGCATGGGATGGGGGAGGTTACCGGCATAGTGAAGTTTGGAGAGGCTGGAGGAGTTTACAGAGAGAGGGAGGGTTGTCGGGGATGGAGGAGGTTAAAGAGATGGGGAGGGGTGTAGGGGATCGAGGAGGTTACAGGGATAGGGAGGGCTGTGGGAAGGAGGAGGTTACAGAGATAATGAGGGTTGTAGGGAATGGAGGCGGTTACAGAGACAGGGAGGGTTGTTGGGGATGGAGGTGGTTACAGAGATAGGGAGGGATGTAGGGGATGCAGGAAGTTACAGAGATAGGGAGGGTTTTAGGGGATGGAGGAGGTTACAGAGCTATGGAGGGTTGGAGGGGATGGAGGAGGTGAGAGAGATAGGGAGGGTTGTAGGGGCTGGAGCAGGTTACGGAGATAGGGTGGATGTAAGGGATGGAGGAGGTTGCAGAGATAGGAAGTGTTGTCGGGGATGGAGGAGTTTACAGAGATAGGGAGGGTTGTAGGGGCTGGAGTAGGTGAGAGAGATAGGGAGGGTTGTAGGGGCTGGAGGATGTTACAGAGATAGGGCGGGTTGTCGGGGCTGGAGGAGGTTACAGAGATAGGGAGGATGTAAGGGATGGAGGAGGTTACTGAGATCGGGAGGTTTATAGGGGCTGGAGGAGGTTACAGAGATAGGGAGGATGTAAGGGCTGGAGGAGGTTAGTGAGATCGGGAGGGTTGTCGGGGCTGGAGGAGGTTACAGAGATCGAGAGTGTTTTAGGGGCTCGAGGAGGTTCGAGAGTTACGGAGGGTTGTCGGGGATGGAGGAGGTTCGAGAGATAGGGAGGATTGTCGGCCTGGAGGAGGTTACAGAGATAGAGAGGTTTTTAGGCGCTGGAGGAGGTTACAGAGATAGGGAGGGTTGCAGGGGGTGGAGGAGGTTGCAGAGATAGGAAGGGTTGCAGGGGATGGAGGAGGTTAGAGAAATAGAGAGGGTCGTAGGGGCTGGAGGAGGTTACAGAGATCGAGAGTGTTGTAGGCGCTCGAGGCGGTTCGAGAGTTACGGAGGGTTGTAGGGGATGGAGGAGGTTCGAGAGATAGGGAGGATTGTCGGGGCTGGAGGAGGTTACAGAGATAGAGAGGGTTTTAGGCGCTGGAGGAGGTTACAGAGATAGGGAGGGTTGCAGGGGGTGGAGGAGGTTGCAGAGATAGGAAGGGTTGCAGGGGATGGAGGAGGTTGGAGAAATAGAGAGCGTTGTAGGGGCTGGAGGAGGTTACAGAGATCGAGAGTGTTTTAGGGGCTCGAGGAGGTTCGAGAGTTACGGAGGGTTGTCGGGGATGGAGGAGGTTCGAGAGATAGGGAGGATTGTCGGCCTGGAGGAGGTTACAGAGATAGAGAGGTTTTTAGGCGCTGGAGGAGGTTACAGAGATAGGGAGGGTTGCAGGGGGTGGAGGAGGTTGCAGAGATAGGAAGGGTTGCAGGGGATGGAGGAGGTTAGAGAAATAGAGAGGGTCGTAGGGGCTGGAGGAGGTTACAGAGATCGAGAGTGTTGTAGGCGCTCGAGGCGGTTCGAGAGTTACGGAGGGTTGTAGGGGATGGAGGAGGTTCGAGAGATAGGGAGGATTGTCGGGGCTGGAGGAGGTTACAGAGATAGAGAGGGTTTTAGGCGCTGGAGGAGGTTACAGAGATCGAGAGTGTTGTAGGGGCTGGAGGAGGTTCGAGAGATAGGGAGGATTGTCGGGGCTGGAGGAGGTTACAGAGATAGAGAGGGTTTTAGGCGCTGGAGGAGGTTAGAGAGGTATGGAGGGTTGTCGGGGCTGGAGGAGGTTGCAGAGATAGGGAGGGTTGTAGGGTCTGGAGGAGGTTACAGAGATAGGGAGGATTGTCGGGGCTGGAGGAGGTTACAGAGATAGGGAGGGTTATAGGGACTGGAGGAGGTTACAGAGATAGGGAGGGTTGTAGGGGCTGGAGGAGGTTAGAGAGATAGGGAGGGTTGTCGGGACTGGAGGAGGTTACAGAGATAGGGTGGGTTGTAGGGGCCTGGAGGAGGTTACAGAGATAGGGAGGGTTGTCGGGGCTGGAGGAGGTTACAGAGATAGGGAGGGTTGTAGGGACCGGAGGAGGTTACAGAGATAGGGAGGGTTGTAGGGGCTGGAGGAGGTTCGAGAGATAGGGATGGTTGTATGGGCTGGAGGAGGTTACAGAGATAGGGAGAGTTGTAGGGGCTGGAGCAGGTTACAGAGTTAGGGTGGCTTGTAGGGGCTGGAGGAGGTTACAGGGATTGGGAGGGTTGTAGCGGCTGGAGGAGGTTAGAGAGATAGCGAGGGTTGTTGGGGCTGGAGGAGGTTGCAGAGATATAGAGGGTTCTTGGGGCTGGAGGAGGTTACAGAGATAGGGAGTGTTGCAGGGGCTGGAGGAGGTTACAGAGATAGGGAGGGTTGTAGGGGCTGGAGGAGGTTACAGTGATAGGTAGGATTGTAGGGGCTGGAGGAGGTTACAGAGATAGGGAGGGTTGTAGGGGATGGAAGAGGTGACAGCGATAGGAAGGTTTGTTGAGGATGGACAAGGTTTGAGGGATTGGGAGGTTGTCTGGGCTGGAGGAGGTTGCAGAGATAGGGAGGGTTGTAGTGACTGGAGTAGGTTCGAGAGATAGGGATGGTTGTATGGGCTGGAGGAGGTGACAGACATCGGGAGGGTTGTCGAGGCTGGAGGAGGTTCCAGATATAGGGAGGGTTGTAGGGGCTGGAGGAGGTTACAGAGATCGAGAGTGTTGTAGGGGCTCGAGGAGGTTCGAGAGTTACGGAGGGTTGTAGGGGATGGAGGAGGTTCGAGAGATAGGGAGGATTGTCGGCCTGGAGGAGGTTACAGAGATAGAGAGGGTTTTAGGCGCTGGAGGAGGTTACAGAGATAGGGAGGGTTGCAGGGGGTGGAGGAGGTTGCAGAGATAGGAAGGGTTGCAGGGGATGGAGGAGGTTAGAGAAATAGAGAGGGTCGTAGGGGCTGGAGGAGGTTACAGAGATCGAGAGTGTTGTAGGGGCTCGAGGAGGTTCGAGACTTACGGAGGGTTGTAGGGGATGGAGGAGGTTCGAGAGATAGGGAGGATTGTCGGGGATGGAGGAGGTTACAGAGATAGAGAGGGTTTTAGGCGCTGGAGGAGGTTACAGAGATAGGGAGGGTTGCAGGGGGTGGAGGAGGTTGCAGAGATAGGAAGGGTTGCAGGGGATGGAGGAGGTTAGAGAAATAGAGAGGGTCGTAGGGGCTGGAGGAGGTTACAGAGATCGAGAGTGTTGTAGGGGCTCGAGGAGGTTCGAGAGTTGCGGAGGGCTGTAGGGGATGGAGGAGGTTCGAGAGATAGGGAGGATTGTCGGGGCTGGAGGAGGTTACAGAGATAGAGAGGGTTTTAGGCGCTGGAGGAGGTTAGAGAGGTATGGAGGGTTGTCGGGGCTGGAGGAGGTTGCAGAGATAGGGAGGGTTGTAGGGGCTGGAGGAGGTTACAGAGATAGGGAGGATTGTCGGGGCTGGAGGAGGTTACAGAGATAGGGAGGGTTATAGGGACTGGAGGAGGTTACAGAGATAGGGAGGGTTGTAGGGGCTGGAGGAGGTTAGAGAGATAGGGAGGGTTGTCGGGACTGGAGGAGGTTACAGAGATAGGGTGGGTTGTAGGGGCCTGGAGGAGGTTACAGAGATAGGGAGGGTTGTAGGGGCTGGAGGAGGTTACAGAGATAGGGAGGGTTGTAGGGACCGGAGGAGGTTACAGAGATAGGGAGGGTTGTAGGGGCTGGAGGAGGTTCGAGAGATAGGGATGGTTGTATGGGCTGGAGGAGGTTACAGAGATAGGGAGGGTTGTAGGGGCTGGAGGAGATTACAGAGTTAGGGTGGCTTGTAGGGGCTGGAGGAGGTTTCAGGGATTGGGAGGGTTGTAGCGGCTGGAGGAGGTTAGAGAGATAGCGAGGGTTGTAGCGGCTGGAGGAGGTTAGAGAGATAGGGAGGGTTGTTGGGGCTGGAGGAGGTTGCAGAGATATAGAGGCGTCTTGGGGCTGGAGGAGGTTACAGAGATAGGGAGTGTTGTAGGGGCTGGAGGAGGTTACAGAGATAGGGAGGGTTGTAGGGGCTGGAGGAGGTTACAGTGATAGGTAGGATTGTTGGGGCTGGAGGAGGTTACAGAGATAGGGAGGGTTGTAGGGGATGGAAGAGGTGACAGCGATAGGGAGGTTTGTTGAGGATGGACAAGGTTTGAGGGATTGGGAGGTTGTCTGGGCTGGAGGAGGTTGCAGAGATAGGGAGGGTTGTAGTGACTGGAGTAGGTTCGAGAGATAGGGATGGTTGTATGGGCTGGAGGAGGTGACAGACACAGGGAGGGTTGTCGAGGCTGGAGGAGGTTCCAGATATAGGGAGGGTTGTAGGGGCTGGAGGAGGTTACAGAGATAGGGAGGGTTGTAGCGGCTGGAGGAGGTAAGAGAGATAAGGAGGGTTGTCGGGGCTGGAGGAGGTTACAGAGATCGAGAGTGTTGTAGGGGCTCGAGGAGGTTCGAGAGTTACGGAGGGTTGTAGGGGATGGAGGAGGTTCGAGAGATAGGGAGGATTGTCGGGGCTGGAGGAGGTTACAGAGATAGAGAGGGTTTTAGGCGCTGGAGGAGGTTACAGAGATAGGGAGGGTTGCAGGGGGTGGAGGAGGTTGCAGAGATAGGAAGGGTTGCAGGGGATGGAGGAGGTTAGAGAAATAGAGAGGGTCGTAGGGGCTGGAGGAGGTTACAGAGATCGAGAGTGTTGTAGGGGCTCGAGGAGGTTCGAGAGTTACGGAGGGCTGTAGGGGATGGAGGAGGTTCGAGAGATAGGGAGGATTGTCGGGGCTGGAGGAGGTTACAGAGATAGAGAGGGTTTTAGGCGCTGGAGGAGGTTAGAGAGGTATGGAGGGTTGTCGGGGCTGGAGGAGGTTGCAGAGATAGGGAGGGTTGTAGGGGCTGGAGGAGGTTACAGAGATAGGGAGGATTGTCGGGGCTGGAGGAGGTTACAGAGATAGGGAGGGTTATAGGGACTGGAGGAGGTTACAGAGATAGGGAGGGTTGTAGGGGCTGGAGGAGGTTAGAGAGATAGGGAGGGTTGTCGGGACTGGAGGAGGTTACAGAGATAGGGTGGGTTGTAGGGGCCTGGAGGAGGTTACAGAGATAGGGAGGGTTGTAGGGGCTGGAGGAGGTTACAGAGATAGGGAGGGTTGTAGGGACCGGAGGAGGTTACAGAGATAGGGAGGGTTGTAGGGGCTGGAGGAGGTTACAGAGATAGGGATGGTTGTATGGGCTGGAGGAGGTTACAGAGATAGGGAGGGTTGTAGGGGCTGGAGGAGGTTACAGAGTTAGGGTGGCTTGTAGGGGCTGGAGGAGGTTACAGGGATTGGGAGGGTTGTAGCGGCTGGAGGAGGTTAGAGAGATAGCGAGGGTTGTAGGGGCTGGAGGAGGTTAGAGAGATAGGGAGGGTTGTTGGGGCTGGTGGAGGTTGCAGAGATGTAGAGGCGTATTGGGGCTGGAGGAGGTTACAGAGATAGGGAGTGTTGTAGGGGCTGGAGGAGGTTACAGAGATAGGGAGGGTTGTAGGGGATGGAAGAGGTGACAGCGATAGGGAGGTTTGTTGAGGATGGACAAGGTTTGAGGGATTGGGAGGTTGTCTGGGCTGGAGGAGGTTGCAGAGATAGGGAGGGTTGTAGTGACTGGAGTAGGTTCGAGAGATAGGGATGGTTGTATGGGCTGGAGGAGGTGACAGACATAGGGAGGGTTGTCGAGGCTGGAGGAGGTTCCAGATATAGGGAGGGTTGTAGGGGCTGGAGGAGGTTACAGAGATAGGGAGGGTTGTAGCGGCTGGAGGAGGTAAGAGAGATAAGGAGGGTTGTAGGGGCTGGAGGAGGTTACAGAGATAGGGAGGGTTGCAGGGGCTGGAGGAGGTTACAGAGATGGGGAGGGTTGTCGGGGCTGGAGGAGGTTACAGAGATAGGGAGGGTTGTAGGGGATGGTGGAGTTTCCAGAGATAGGGAGGTTTGTGGGGGCTGGAGTAGGTTCCAGAGATAGGGAGGGTTGTCGGGGATGGTGGAGGTTACAGAGATAGGGAGGGTTGTAGGGGCTGGAGTAGGTTACAGAGATAGGGAGGGATGTAGGGGCTGGAGGAGGTTACAGAGACAGGGAGGGTTGTCGGGGCTGGAGGAGGTGACAGAGATAGGGAGGGATGTAGGGGCTGGAGGAGGTTACAGAGATAGGGAGGGATGTAGGGGATGGTGGAGTTTCCAGAGATAGGGAGGTTTGTCGGGGATGGTGGAGGTTACAGAGATAGTGAGGGATGTAGGGACTGGAGGAGGTTACAGAGATAGGGAGGGATGTAGGGGCTGGAGTAGGTTACAGAGATAGGGAGGATTGTAGGGGCTGGAGTAGGTTACAGAGACAGGGAGGGTTGTCGGGGCTGGAGGAGGTGACAGAGATAGGGAGGGATGTAGGGGCTGGAGGAGGTTACAGAGATAGGGAGGGATGTCGGGGCTGGAGGAGGTTACAGAGATAGGGAGGGATGTAGGGGCTGGAGTAGGTTACAGAGATAGGGAGGGATGTAGGGGCTGGAGGAGGTTACAGAGATAGGGAGGGATGTCGGGGCTGGAGAAGGTTACAGAGATAGGGTGGGTTGTAGGGGCTGGAGGAGGTTACAGAGATAGGGAGGGATGTCGGTGCTGGAGGAGGTTACAGAGATAGGGATGGTTGTCGGGGATGGTGGAGTTTCCAGAGATAGGGAGGTTTGTAGGGGATGGTGTAGGTTACAGAGATAGGGAGGGATGTAGGGACTGGAGGAGGTTACAGAGATAGGGAGGGATGTAGGGGCTGGAGAAGGTTACAGAGATAGGGAGGGTTGTCCTGTTGATGTGCAAACGTCTCTCTCCAAAGTCTCCAACTATTTTTTTTTTAAAAGCAAGCTCTTTCTTCCTGTTCGTGTGGCGGAATTAATTTTCCTGATTCTTGGCAGGTGGGTGGGGGCTGGCCTGACAACATTAAAGGCGCTATATCAACGTAGGCTGTTGTAAGTGCTTCATCTGTCAAGGATGTCTACCCACAACAAACCACATTTTAATGCAAGAGAATGCAATGCAGTGTGATGAATACAAGATAATAAAGTGTGCACTCAATTCAATGCTACATCAGCCAATTTAAAGAACAGTTAAATCTGATGCAAGTTCCTAATCCAAATTTACTTTGTCAGTGAGTTTGCAAATTCTGAACCTGGAAGGAGGAGCCCCCTGCTGTCACTCAAACCCTTCACTGAAAAGCGGAGAATACTCTGAATAAAACCAACTCTCAGGTTGGTGAGTAAGCAGCTGAGGGAGATCACCCAGACCCAGCTTTGAAGGTGAGTTCATGCTTTAATCTGGGGCTTCCGTCTTCTGGAAACCTTTCCCAAGCCAAAAAAAAGTTTGAGCCAAAACTTTTCAGTCAATCCTGCAGCGGTTGGAGAGAAGTTCAGGAAGTTGAAAACTGTTTCTATTTAAAATGAGAGGAAGGCAAAGGTGGGGTGGGGAATTTTTAACAAGGGTCAGTTTTGTGTTTAAGGAGATAAATGGTCTTGGGGTTTTTTTTTGTGTTGGTTTTTATAAAAAGGGGCTGCTCAAACAGGGAGAGGCTGCAGTGAGATTGAATTTGCCTTGGTAAATTTTCATAACTCATGCTTTTTGCAAAGGTTAATGACTCATGATTTATGTTGTTACTGGTTAGAAAAAGTTCCCCTCTTTTGCGTGCAGGAGGTGACCTCATTTTGTAAAGAAGATGAATTCTCTGAAAATTGCGTCCTCACTTCTCAGGTTCTCAAACCCACTGCCAAAAAATCCCCCAACAGCAGGTACACACACAACAGCAGAGATTGGACACCTCAGTTGGAAACCCTTGCACAGAAGAGTTTCCAACCCTTGGAGGTTAACTTGGTACAGTTCAGTGCAAACATTTGGCTGGCATGTCACAAGTGCGAGACAAAAACCATTGCTTACATTTCATTTTCGGTTGATACTTTGGTTTATTGCTTCTAAAAGTATTGCAGTTCGTAGACTCGTACAGAACAGGAGGCCAGTCAGCCCATCATGCTTGTACTGTCTCTTTGAAAGACCTATTGCATCAGTCCCCACTCTTCACGACCCCCCTCCCCTTCTCCATTCTCCTGCAAATTTTTCCCCTTCCAGTATTTCGCCAATTCCCCTTTTGAAAGTTATTATTGAATCTGCTTCCAAGTGTTTGCGGATGCACAGCACCGTCGGAGGGTCAGTACTGAGGGAGTGCCGCACCGTCGGAGGGTCAGTACTGAGGGAGTGCCGCACCGTCGGAGGGTCAGTACTGAGGGAGAGCCGCACCGTCGGAGGGTCAGTACTGAGGGAGTGCCGCACCGTCGGAGGGTCAGTACTGAGGGAGTGCCGCACCGTCGGAGGGTCGGTACTGAGGGAGTGCCGCACTGTCGGAGGGTCGGTACTGAGGGAGTGCCGCACCGTCGGAGGGTCGGTACTGAGGGAGTGCCGCACCGTCGGAGGGTCGGTACTGAGGGAGTGCCGCACCGTCGGAGGGTCGGTACTGAGGGAGTGCCGCACCGTCGGAGGGTCGGTACTGAGGGAGTGCCGCACCGTCGGAGGGTCGGTACTGAGGGAGTGCCGCACCGTCGGAGGGTCGGTACTGAGGGAGTGCCGCACCGTCGGAGGGTCGGTACTGAGGGAGTGCCGCACCGTCGGAGGGTCGGTACTGAGGGAGTGCCGCACCGTCGGAGGTCGGTACTGAGGGAGTGCCGCACCGTCGGAGGGTGGTACTGAGGGAGCGCCGCACTGTCGGACGGTCAGTACTGAGGGAGCGCCGCACTGTCGGACGGTCAGTACTGTGGGAGCGTTGCACTGTCGGAGGGACACCCAGTAACAGGCTCAAGGGGCTGAATGGGGCACACTGACTCTCACTGGGGTACGGGTTCCACCCACACTGACTCTCACTGGGGTACGGCTCCCACACACACTGACTCTCACTGGGGTACGGCTCCCACACACACTGACTCTCACTGGGGTACGGCTCCCACACACACTGACTCTCACTGGGGTACGGCTCCCACACACACTGACTCTCACTGGGGTACGGCTCCCACACACACTGACTCTCACTGGGGTACGGCTCCCACACACACTGACTCTCACTGGGGTACGGCTCCCACACACACTGACTCTCACTGGGGTACGGCTCCCACACACACTGACTCTCACTGGGGTACGGCTCCCACACACACTGACTCTCACTGGGGTACGGCTCCCACACACACTGACTCTCACTGGGGTACGGCTCCCACACACACTGACTCTCACTGGGGTACGGCTCCCACACACACTGACTCTCACTGGGGTACGGCTCCCACACACACTGACTCTCACTGGGGTACGGCTCCCACACACACTGACTCTCACTGGGGTACGGCTCCCACACACACTGACTCTCACTGGGGTACGGCTCCCACACACACTGACTCTCACTGGGGTACGGCTCCCACACACACTGACTCTCACTGGGGTTCGGGTCCCACACACACTGACTCTCACTGGGTAAGAGCTCCACACACACTGAAGATGCAAAGTGGTTTCAAGGGGATTTGGACAGACTTAGTGAGTGGGCAAGAACGAGGCAGATGGGATATAATGTGGAAAATGTGAGGTTATCCATGTTGGTTGGTGGAATAGATGTGCAGAGTATTTCTTAAATGGTAAGAGATTAGAAAGTGTCGATGTACAAAGGGACCTGGGTGTCCTCGTCAATAAGTCACTGAAAGCTACCATGCAGGCGCAGCAAGCAATTAGGAAGGCGAATGGTATGTTAACCTTTATCGCAAGAGGATTTGAGTACAGGAGTAGTGAAGTCTTGCTTCAATTGTATAGAACCTTGGTTAGACCCCACCTGGAGTACTGTGTGCAGTTTTGGTCCCCTTACCTTAGGAAGGATATTATTGCCATAGAGGGAGTGCAACGAAGGTTCACCGGTCTTGTTCCCAGGATGGCGGGACTGTCCTATGAAGAGAGATTGGGGAAAATGGGCCTGTATTCTCTAGAGTTTTGAAGAATAGTGGGCGGGGGGGTGGGGGGGTGAGTGGAACTAATTGGATAGATCTTTCAAAGAGCCAACACAGTCATGATGGGCTGAACAGACTTCTCTTGTGCTGTGAGGCCCACTGAGTGGGGAGATGATTGCATTACTATTTCTCTTTGACACGTTGAAAATCTTTTTTGTTGCCTCTTTCAGATCCTGACGATGGTGATGTTGGTACAGATTCTGTTCCTTGTTCAACTCGCAGGTAACAATACTCAGAGACACGGACTCGACGCCTCCCCAACATCAACTCCACTCTCCTGTCCCGTCTCCCATCTCCCAACCTCCCCGTAAAATTCAGCTCATTCCAAGCTCTGCTGCCCATCCCCCCCGTGTCCTAACTCGCACCGAGTCCTGTTCACCCTTCACCCCCAGTCACTCACTGACCGACACTGGCTCCCGGTCCAACAACACCTCCACTTTCAAATTCACATCCTCATTTTCAACTCCCTCCATGGCCTCCTCGTTCCCCCTCCCTATTTCTGTAACCTCCTCCAGCCCTTACAACCCTCCCTATCTCTGTAACCTCCTCCAGCCCCTACAACCCTCCCTATCTCTGTAACCTCCTCCAGCCCCGACAACCCTACCTATCTCTGTAACCTCCTCCAGCCCCTACAACCCTACCTATCTCTGTAACCTCCTCCAGCCCCTACAGCCTTCTCTATCTCTGTAACCTCCTCCAGTCCCTACAACCCTCCCTATCTCTGTAAACTCCTCCAGCCCCTACAACCCTCCCTATCTCTGTAACCTCCTCCAGCCCCTACAACCCTCCCTATCTCTGTAACCTCCTCCAGCCCCTACAACCCTCCCTATCTCTGTAACCTCCTCCAGCCCCTACAGCCCTCTCTATCTCTGTAACCTCCTCCAGTCCCTACAACCCTCCCTATCTCTGTAACCTCCTCCAGCCCCTACAACCATCCCTATCTCTGTAACCTCCTCCAGCCCCTACAACCCTCCCTATCTCTGTAACCTCCTCCAGCCCCTACAACCCTCCCTATCTCTGTAACCTCCTCCAGCCCCTACAACCCTCACAGTCTCTGCAACCTCCTCCAGCCCCTACAACCCTCCCTATCTCTGTAACCTCCTCCAGCCCCTACAACCCTCCCTATCTCTGTAACCTCCTCCAGCCCCTACAACCCTCACAGTCTCTGCAACCTCCTCCAGCCCCTACAACCCTCTCTGTCTCTGTAAGCTCCTCCAGCCCAGACAAACTTCCCTATCTCTGTCACCTCCTCCAGCCCCTACAACCCTCCCTATCTCTGCAACCTCCTCCAGCCCCTACAACCCTCCCTATCTCTGTAACCTCCTCCAGCCCCTACAACCCTCCCTGTCTCTGTAACCTTCTCCAGCCCCTACAACCCTCCCTGTCTCTGTAACCTCCTCCAGCCCCTACAACCCTCCCTATCTCTGTAACCTTCTCCAGCCCCTACAACCCTGCCTATCTCTGTAACCTCCTCCAGCCCCGACAACCCTCCCTATCTCTGTAACCTCCTCCAGCCCCTGCAACCCTCCCTATCTCTGTAACCTCCTCCAGCCCCTGCAACCCTCCCTGTCTCTGTAACCTCCTCCAGCCCCTACAACCCTCCCTGTCTCTGTAACGTCCTCCAGCCCCTACAACCCTCCCTGTCTCTGTAAGCTCCTCCAGCCCCGACAAACTTCCCTATCTCTCTAACCTCCTCCAGCCCCTACAACCCTCCCTATCTCTGTAACCTCCTCCAGCCCCCTACAACCCTCCCTATCTCTGTAACCTCCTCCAGCCCCTACAACCCTCCGAGATCTCTGCGCTCCCTCCAATTCCGCCCTCTCGCCCATCCCCCGATTCCAATCGCTCCACCATTGGCGGCCGTGCCTTCAGCTGCCTGGGGGCCCTAAGCTCTGGAATTCCCTCCCTAAACCTCTCCGCCTCTCTCTCTCTCTCCTCCTTTAAGACGCTCCTTAAAAAAACTGACCTCTCTGACCGAGCTTTTGGTCGCCGGTCCCTGATATCACCTGATGTGGCTCAGTACTGACCCTCCGACAGTGCGGCACTCCCTCAGTACTGACCCTCCGACAGTGCGGCACTCCCTCAGTACTGACCCTCCGACAGTGCGGCACTCCCTCAGTACTGACCCTCCGACAGTGCGGCACTCCCTCAGTACTGACCCTCCGACAGTGCGGCACTCCCTCAGTACTGACCCTCCGACAGTGCGGCACTCCCTCAGTACTGACCCTCCGACAGTGCGGCACTCCCTCAGTAGTGACTCCTCTGCGGGTACTCTATAATTAAATTGTTTTCTCCCCTTCTCGTTGCCCCTCGATTTGAATCGTTGAATGAAACAGCGGCCTGATGGAAATCCTAATTGTGCTGTATTTGTTTTTCATTCCCTCCCCCCTCCCCGCTAACTAGGCTTCACAGGGAACATCACTGCTCTCACGGTGACAGTGCAAGGTGACGGGGAGAATCTCACAACTGAAGCTGAGGCAGTCTCCGATGGTTTGTGCGATATATCTACTTGTCCAGGGTTCGGGCGTGGCTTGGGTGGGGGTGGGGGGGGGGGGGGCGGGGAATGAGTGGTGAGAGTGGAAGGGAAAAAAAGTCAGCCGTCGTCCACTTCTGCCAGTCCCCCGCTCGTGGCTTCTGCAAGTAGTGGGGGTTCCAGTCAGGAAATGGTTGGGTGCCTGCTGCGATGCCTGCTGCAGTCGAATTGCCCACCAACACGAGACGTGGAGAAGATGTTTCCACTTGTGGGTGGAAACCAGGACGAGGGGGCCATGAGTATAAGACAGTCACTCATAAGTCAATGGGGAACTCGGGAGAAACCTCTTTCCCCAGAGAGTGGTGGGAATGTGGAACTCGCTCCCACAGGGAGTGGTTGAGGCGAGCAGTGTCAATGCATTTGTGCTGAAGCAGTCCACTTCCCTGGTGGATGCCACAAGGCACATCCTGCCAACCTGAGTGCATACTCATTCGCCTTCCTCTCTCTCGCTCTCTCTCTCCTCCCTCCTAACCAGTTCCCTCCCCTGCCAAATCGATGGCCTCCAATTCCATCAACTCTCATTTTTGTTAAAAGTCTCTCATGTGGAACCTTATCCAGTGCCTTCTGTAAGTCCATATAAATAACATCCAATGCATAATCCTTTATCGATCAGTCGGTGAATTAACACTTGGGGGAACATTTGCACGGCTATGGGGGTGGGGTTGGTGGGTGTGGTGGAGGGGTAGTGGGACTCTTTCAAAGAGCCAGCAGAGGCACGACGGGCCGAGTGGACTCCTCCTGTGCTGTATCGCTCCAGGATATCGATGTTACTTTTCTCCCTCTGCTAATTCAGTGTTGGCCTTCTCTGTGATTCCAGAGTTAGTGAATTCACGGACGTCTCCTCCGTATGGAGTTTCCCAGAGTTCCCCAATGAGCTCAGAGCAGGTCAGACTTGTGCTCAGGACCCAGCAAGTGGACAAATACGGGAACTAACAAATTCGATTCTGGATTTTTTTATTTGCAGCTAGTGTGTCGCGCGGCTGTGGTTTGCCCGTCATCGTTCTGTTACTCTCTGACCTACACTGACTCCCAGTCCGGCAACACCTCCATCTTAAAATTCTCATCCTTGTTTTCAAATACCTCCATGGCCTCCTCATTCCCCCCTCCCTATCTCTGTAAACTCCTTCAGCCCCCACAACCTTCCCTATCTCTGTAACCCTCTCCAGCCCCTACAACCCTCCCTATCTCTGTAACCTCCTCCAGCCCCTACAACCTTCCCTATCTCTGTAACCCTCTCCAGCCCCTACAACCCTCCCTATTTCTGTAACCTCCTCCAGCCCCCACAACCTTCCCTATCTCTGTAACCCTCTCCAGCCCCTACAACCCTCCCTATTTCTGTAACCTCCTCCAGCCCCTACAACCCTCCCTATCTCTGTAACCTCCTCCAGCCCCTACAACCCTCCCTATCTCTGTAACCTCCTCCAGCCCCTACAACCCTCCCTATCTCTGTAACCTCCTCCAGCCCCTATAACCCTCCCTGTCTCTGTAAACCCCTCCAGCCCCTACAATCCTCCCAATCTTCCGACAGTGAAGGAACGGCGATAAAGTTCCAAGTCAGGATGGTGTGTGACTTGGAGGGGAACTTGCAGGTGGTGGTGTTCCCATGCATCTGCTGCCCTTGTCCTTCTAGGTGGTAGAGGTAGCGGGTTTGGGCGGTGCTGTCTAAGGAGCCTTGTTGCGTTGCTGCAGTGCATCTTGTAGATGGTACACACTGCTGTCACTGTGCGTCGGTGGTGGAGGGAGTGAATGTTTGTGGATGGGGTGCCAATCAAGCGGGCTGCTTTGTCCTGGATGGTGTCGAGCTTCTTGAGTGTTGTTGGAGCTGCACCCATCCAGGCAAGTGGAGAGTATTCCATCACACTCCTGACTTGTGCCTTGTAGATGGTGGACAGGCTTTGGGGAGTCAGGAGGTGAGTTACTCACCTCAGGATTCCTAACCTCTGACCTGCTCTTGTAGCGACGGTATTTATATGGCTACTCCAGTTCAGTTTCTGGTCAATGGTAGCCCCTAGGATGTTGATAGAGGGGGATTCAGCGATGGTAATGCCGTTGAACGTCAAGGGGAGATGCACTGCACCAGACTCTCCAAGCGTAAGATTCAATGCCTGCACTATTTGATGTTGATTTGGTTAATGATTGCAGAAAGTGAGCGCACAGACACCTCGAGTGCAAATGACTCGCTCAAGTATTCCTCTCCAACCCCCTCGAGCAACTGGCGGACGGACTCTGACCCGGAGCAGGATATTGGTAAAATCTCTGGGTGCAAGAGAATGAATGTGAGTGTGAGATGATTGTGTGTGTGTATTTGTGTGAGATGATTGTGTGTGTATTTGTGTGAGATGATTGTGTGTGTATTTGTGTGAGATGATTGTGTGTGTATTTGTGTGAGATGATTGTGTGTGTATTTGTGTGAGATGATTGTGTGTGTATTTGTGTGAGATGATTGTGTGTGTATTTGTGTGAGATGATTGTGTGTGTATTTGTGTGAGATGATTGTGTGTGTATTTGTGTGAGATGATTGTGTGTGTATTTGTGTGAGATGATTGTGTGTGTATTTGTGTGAGATGATTGTGTGTGTATTTGTGTGAGATGATTGTGTGTGTATTTGTGTGAGATGATTGTGTGTGTGTATTTGTGTGAGATGATTGTGTGTGTGTATTTGTGAGATGATTGTGTGTGTGTATTTGTGAGATGATTGTGTGTGTGTATTTGTGAGATGATTGTGTGTGTGTATTTGTGAGATGATTGTGTGTGTATTTGTGTGAGATGATTGTGTGTGTATTTGTGTGAGATGATTGTGTGTGTATTTGTGCGAGATGATTGTGTGTGTGTATTTGTGCGAGATGATTGTGTGTGTGTGTATTTGTGTGAGATGATTGTGTGTGTGTGTGTGTGTATTTGTATGAGATGATTGTGTGTGTGTGTGTGTGTGTGTGTGTGTGTATTTGTGTGAGATGATTGTGTGTATTTGTGTGAGATGATTGTGTGTGTATTTGTGTGAGATGATTGTGTGCGTGTATTTGTGTGAGATGATTGTGTGCGTGTATTTGTGTGAGATGATTGTGTGTGTGTATTTGTGAGATGATTGTGTGTGTGTATTTGTGAGATGATTGTGTGTGTGTATTTGTGAGATGATTGTGTGTGTGTATTTGTGAGATGATTGTGTGTGTGTATTTGTGAGATGATTGTGTGTGTGTATTTGTGTGAGATGATTGTGTGCGTGTATTTGTGTGAGATGATTGTGTGCGTGTATTTGTGTGAGATGATTGTGTGTGTGTATTTGTGAGATGATTGTGTGTGTGTATTTGTGAGATGATTGTGTGTGTGTATTTGTGAGATGATTGTGTGTGTGTATTTGTGAGATGATTGTGTGTGTGTATTTGTGAGATGATTGTGTGTGTGTATTTGTGTGAGATGATTGTGTGTGTGTATTTGTGCGAGATGATTGTGTGTGTGTGTGTATTTGTGTGAGATGATTGTGTGTGTGTGTGTGTGTGTGTGTGTGTATTTGTATGAGATGATTGTGTGTGTGTGTGTGTATTTGTGCGAGATGATTGTGTGTGTGTGTGTATTTGTGCGAGATGATTGTGTGTGTGTGTGTATTTGTGTGAGATGATTGTGTGTGTGTGTGTATTTGTATGAGATGATTGTGTGTGTGTGTGTGTGTATTTGTGTGAGATGATTGTGTGTGTGTGTGTGTATTTGTGCGAGATGATTGTGTGTGTGTGTGTGTATTTGTGCGAGATGATTGTGTGTGTGTGTATTTGTGCGAGATGATTGTGTGTGTGTGTGTATTTGTGCGAGATGATTGTGTGTGTGTGTGTGTGTATTTGTGTGAGATGATTGTGTGTGTGTGTGTGTGTATTTGTATGAGATGATTGTGTGTGTGTGTGTGTGTATTTGTATGAGATGATTGTGTGTGTGTGTGTGTGTATTTGTATGAGATGATTGTGTGTGTGTGTGTGTGTATTTGTATGAGATGATTGTGTGTGTGTGTGTATTTGTGTGAGATGATTGTGTGTGTGTGTGCGTGTATTTGTGTGAGATGATTGTGTGCGTGTATTTGTGTGAGATGATTGTGTGCGTGTATTTGTGTGAGATGATTGTGTGCGTGTATTTGTGTGAGATGATTCTGTGCGTGTATTTGTGTGAGATGATTGTGTGCGTGTATTTGTGTGAGATGATTGTGTGCGTGTATTTGTGTGAGATGATTGTGTTTGTATTTGTGAGATGATTGTGTTTGTATTTGTGAGATGATTGTGTTTGTATTTGTGAGATGATTGTGTTTGTATTTGTGAGATGATTGTGTTTGTATTTGTGAGATGATTGTGTTTGTATTTGTGAGATGATTGTGTGTCTGTGTGTGAGATGATTGTGTGTCTGTGTGTGAGATGATTGTGTGTGTGTCTGTGTGTGAGATGATTGTGTGTGTGTATTTGTGTGAGATGATTGTGTGTGCGTGTATTTGTGAGATGATTGTGTGTGCGTGTATTTGTGTGAGATGATTGTGTGTGCGTGTATTTGTGTGAGATGATTGTGTGTGCGTGTATTTGTGTGAGATGATTGTGTGTGCGTGTATTTGTGTGAGATGATTGTGTGTGCGTGTATTTGTGTGAGATGATTGTGTGTGCGTGTATTTGTGTGAGATGATTGTGTGTGCGTGTATTTGTGTGAGATGATTGTGTGTGCGTGTATTTGTGTGAGATGATTGTGTGTGCGTGTATTTGTGTGAGATGATTGTGTGTGCGTGTATTTGTGTGAGATGATTGTGTGTGCGTGTATTTGTGTGAGATGATTGTGTGTGCGTGTATTTGTGTGAGATGATTGTGTGTGCGTGTATTTGTGTGAGATGATTGTGTGTGTGTGTATTTGTGTGAGATGATTGTGTGTGTGTGTATTTGTGAGAGATGCTTGTGTGTGTGTGTGTGTATGTATTTGTGTGAGATGATTGTGTGTACTTGTGAGAGAGAGTGTGTGTGCGTGTGTGTGTCCCCACCAATTAAACGTTCTAACTTCCAGCTTTTTTGTTTTATTTCCTGCCAGGTCCGGATAGTTCCGGAGAATTATCTGATGGTATGGATTAACACCCCTGTGAGAGGTTTTAACTTCAGTCTCTGTGCCCTTCCCTGTATTCTGACTGGTCATATTTAACTGTTCACCATCGCCATTGCCCCTGTAATCGAGCCCTCCCGTGTATAACAAGTTTCCGACCCCCCCCCCCACAGATTGTAAAGCTCCTCGCATGGGGAGGGGGAGGGGGAATTATTCACTGTTTTGACCTCAATGCCCAGTGTGTGCGAGAGCCCAGAGCACAAACTGCCCCCAATGTGACCGTTTCACTGCAGCAGTCAGTGAGCAGATTAAACATGG